>NC_045731.1:17449405-17467676 GCF_009834535.1 Camelus ferus | reverse complement strand
AATCAATCAGTTTTTTAGGATTGTCCAGTGTCTGATTAAGAGGCCAGATGGAGGCATTAAGAATTCTAAAATTTTCAAAGAGTAACAACCAAGGTAAAATGTCTAAGAATAGCTTAACAAAAGGATAGCAGGAAGTATCAAAATAAATACATATATACATACAAACTACTAAAAGACATAAAAGATGCTTTAAACACATGATTCTAGATTAAAAGACCATACCTCCAAAATATCAGAACTTATAAAATTGACTTGGGGTTTATTGTGAATAAAATCATATTAGTAATATAATAATTAATAAGATAATGAGACTTTCACTAGCTCAAGAATAGCCAGATTAGAGAATAGGACAGGAAATCAAGATATGGGCTCTGATGTCAATAATAATTTAATATACAAGATGGAAGGCATTACAAATCAGGGAGGTAAATAAAGTTATTCAATAAATGGAACACTTGTTTGCTATTTGGGGGAAAAGTAAATATTGAAATCATACAGTGAATCATATATTGTGATAAATTCCAGAAACATTTAAAAAGGTAACACGATTAGAAAAAAACTAGAAATAAATATGGATGAATATACAACCTCTAGATGTGCAATAAATTTCAGAGGAAAATATATAAAGATTTCCATGCATCAGAAGCATCCTAAGTTTAAACAAAACATCAGAGGATGTTATTTGTTTGCAAATCTGACAAGGGGCTAATTACTTCAATACATAGAGAGTTCAGATCATTTCAAATGTAAAACCAAAAAATCTCTGGAGTGGAGAAGGCAGAGAAGATGAACACACATTCACAAAGGAAAAAATAGATGTCACACTCCAATGGTAATTCAGTCAGTGCACATCAAAATGAAATAGTTTTCCACCTCTCAAGTGACACAGCTCTGTTTGAGGATGAAGTGCCAGTGATCACCAATCCCATGCCTAGTCTATTGGATATATTTTGTGAAGTATGGTTGATTTACAGTGCTGTATTGGTTTCTGGTGTACTCCTCCAGCCTTCTTAGAAAGCAGTCTGGCAGTTCATATGAAGAGTCAAAAATATTCATATGCTTTAATCCACTAATTCAGCTTTGAAAAACTTTTAATCAGGAAGTATTTCAAATTGGCATGGAAAAGTCAGTATGGATGTAAGTCACAGACATACTTTTATATTATATATATATATATTGTCAGCCAAAATATTCTTCCAACTCTTCACATAGTAGAATATTATGCAGCCATGAAAAAGTATGTCCATGGAAATATTTTATGAAATGTCAAAGTGTAATGCTTATGATAAGCTTGAGAATAAAATTAATATATAAAATGATTTTTAATATGCAAACAATGCACAGTTCTGAAGGCATTATATCTACAGGTAGAATTTTTCTTATTTTATTTTTTATTCATTTTCAGAGTTGGAATCTTTTGATTGTAGGTGACAAAATCAATCTCCAATGGGTTTCAACAACAACCAAAAAATGGGGATGGATGGGATTTATTGGTTCCTGTAAATGAAAACCTCAGGTTTGAGGTCTGGCTTCAGTCAAAGAGAGATACTGTAGCCCAGATGATGTCAAGGGCTGGTTTTGTCCTGTCTTCATTCTGTGTCCAAGGGTGTCTCAGCATGCTGCTTCTAGGCACTCAGCATCCCAGATCACACATCCATCCAAATCAAGAGAGGTCTCTTTTGGCAGCTTCCTCTCTTGATAGAGGAAGCTCATCATTCACATGGGCACCAGCATGTATCTCCTCACATAACAGTGGTTCATACTGGGTTACTTGCCAATACTTAAATCATGTGTGAGGCCAATAGAATGAGGGGTATTATTTGTCTTAAACCAACTAAGATCTACCTCTGGTGCTTCAGAAAGAGTGGGTCAATGAGCTTAAATCACAGGACTAAAAACAAAAGGGAGGTTATTTATCCTAAAGCAAATTCTGGGTACTCTTCTAAGACTGGGGACAGATCCAGGACAACAGTTCTGTCCACTACTGAGTACTTTCAAATTTTCTTTAATGAGCAAACGTTAAAGTTATGATCAGAAAAGATGATAAATAAGAAGAAACTTGAGGAAGGAGAATGGAAAGCTTTCCTGTTTCATAGGAAATATTGAACCCATTAAGTGCTTGGAAGAAAAATGGAAATGTGTCAAGTTTGTAAAAGTTCTGAAATGAATTACAATTGATTTCACAGACCATGTAGGAGACAGTGCTCTACAGTTAGTGTGTCTTTGGGCTCTTTGAGTATTTCAGTTCTTTCACTTAATAGTTGCTTCATTTGGGGCAAATTGCATCATCTCCACGTGGCTCTATTTCCTCATCTGTAACAGAGATATAATACTACCTTCCCCACAGTGATTGTGAGGATTTAGAAAAATAGATGTGTGCTGAAGCAATAGTAAGCATTTAAAGAATCTTAACTATTTTGATTACTTAATAAATAATTAAAAATTATTATGCAGACTTTTTAAAAATGCATACTATTTAAATGGCCTATATGTGCTGTACAAGAGAGGAAGGCTCAATATACCTTCTATAATACATTTTTCTCAGCCTTAACTAATTTTCACATTTAATCACACACACACCTAAAAGTTATTCCTTTCACGAGCATGAAGCCTTAACTGTGAAGAAAAGGATAATGAAAAGACAGTAGAGGAGGAAACAAAATGCTTTCTCTATAAATTGGTGGCATAAAAACTAAGAAAAACACCTTTTTAACACTTTGGTCACCATATTCATAGCTAATACTTAGGTAGAGAATTTCACATGTATGTGGTTAATGTTCTAATTGTTTTCACCTGTAGTAAATCATTGACTCATCACAATAATCATATAAATTGCTATTATTAGCCCCCATTATATGGATGAGGACATTGAAGCCCCTAGAAGTTAAGTAATTTGCAAAAGGCCCCACAGCTAGCATCGGAGCTGGGATACAGATGCAGGAGTGTGGCTCCAATAGGGGCTTGTAAACAGTCAGTCTGCTCTCCCCTGCAGGTGCAAGCCAGCCTCCCGCTGTTACTGTAAATAACATGATGTGGTTCACTTAGTCTTGAAATTCACATTCTTTATAGCTTTCTCTCTTTGGCAGCCATCAGGAGCGGCCAGGGACACTGAGTTCATGCTTCTGGACTATGACCAAGAAGGTAGATGGAAGGAAAACAGTTTAAAAATGGGATCTTTAATGTGCATTCTTCAGTGGCCAGAAAAAAAAACCTGCCTAGTGAGGAACTAAAACCCTATCAGCCACTTGCAAATTATGCTTCAGACAACCCTGTTGCCCTTGGTTCCACACAGTCAGAACTACAATGGATCAGGGACATGAATCTTGTGAAAATGCAAAGAGTACGAATACCTGCCATTTTAAGATCTCAAGGAGTATGAAAAGCATGTGAAGCTTCCATCAGCAGAGACCTGCTGTCATTTCCAGTGTTTCCCTCAGGGCACTGTCGGCAGCTTCACTGGTCCTATTCAGAATGAAGATGACAGCTAGCACCTGCTGACCCCTGAATCAGTGATAGGTTCTCCCTTGAAAGGAAGCATATCCCCTTCATGGGTTACAACTAGTTCATAACCTAAGTAATTCTATAGATATAGAAGATATTTTCATTAGTTCTGCTATCACAGACTTGTCTCCAAAAGAACATGCCACCAATTACTCCATTTTCATCCAATTAAAGATATACTTTAACAGGCTTCCTTCTTTAGTGCAGTTTTAGGTTTACAGAAAAATTCACAGAAAGTGGAGTTCCCATATACTCCCTGTGCCCTGCACACAGCTGCTCCTGCTGTCAGCATGTTACATTAGTGGATGCACTAATTCTTTTTGACATCTTTCATTCCTCCTCCCCTAAAGCTTAACATTCCTGGTATTCACGTCTCTTATGGCATTTATGTGCAATTTACATCACTTCTCACGTTTATGTGAGGTTTACAGCACATGCATGTTGTCTGTTGAAGCGTGGGTTGGGGGCAATTTTTCTGTGTAAATATATGATCATTAGTGAGTCTCATGCTGCTGGGCTTTTGGGTTGTCAGGTCCTGTTGACCATTGCTTCAGTTATTGGGATCATTGTCTACAGACTCTCAGTGTTCGTTGTATTTTCTGCAAAACTTCCCAAGAACCTGAATGGAAGAGAACCAATCCAGAAGTACCTGACTGTGCAGGTGGGCCATGCCCATCACTGCTTCCCTCATCAGTTTTATCATCATCGTGACCCTGAACTCCATATATGAGAAAGTGGCAATCGTGATGACTGACTCTGGTAAGCTCCTCCTGCAGTTGAGGTCATTTCTATGCCAGTTTAAGAACCAGGTCAAAACAGAGACTGTATCTTTTAGGCACTTCAATTCCAGTACATTACAGTCTTTAGAAAACTTCAAGTATAACGTATTTTCTCTAGCCTATATGAGAAGTGAATTGGCACCAGCTTTGCAATATTAAAAGGGACAAAGCAAGCATTAGAATGTCCAAGCTCTGTGTAAACAGGTCAGTGCTGAATAATATTTTCAGTTACATTAGTTCACGTACCCGGTTGTTGAAAGTAAATAGTCTGTGTATTGCAAATAAGTGGAAGAGGGTCATTGTTCCAGTGGCAGATTTGCTCATGCATTACGGAGAGGACAAGTAATCACAGTGTTATGTGTCTTCCCCCCATGCTGTTCCTGTTAGTGTGGCCCCATTCTCATCAGCTGTGGCTTCTATAATAAATGTTACTTCTCTCTGGCTTGTATCCCAGCCAGTGGCTTAGTGGCCCAAGTTAAGTGCTTCCCACACCCTGCATGTGGCTGGGTCGTTCTCCCAGTGGTCTGCTCAGTAGTCATCTTCTGAAAACACTAAGACCAATTCAAATTCAAAACTAAGAGGATGACCCTTTTTATCTTCCCCAAATGCTTCTAGCAAGTTGCCCATGTTTTGTTTGTTTTCTTCAATAGTCCTACCTTCCTGCCGTTCAGGGAGACAAGAGAATATTATTTAGCAGGATGTTCAAAAGTAGTTTTCTGTCAACTTACACCTGACGGAGGACAGTTCTTGTCCACTGGATACTGTGGTGCTTGTAAATTTTAAGGAACAGCTGACTATTTTTTTGCCTTATAGGATATTGTGTTCATATTGGGAGAAACTCCTACAACAGTGTGTATGCTTGGAATTAACATAGTAGCTATATTAAGGAATTCAAAACAGCTTAAATGAAAACAGTGAGAATTGTGTATATATATATATACATATTTACCATGGTAATTCATGCATCCGTGGCTTTGATTAGGGTCTCAAAGCCATTCACAGTTTTACAGACTTAACTTTTCTTTATTCTATCTGCAAAGCTTGCAAGGACCAGACTGACTATGAGAACAGCCTAACCATGAAGGTATCCTTCCAGCTTGTCAACTACTACTCTTCATGTTTCTACCTCACGTTCTTTAAGGGCAGATTTCTGACTCATCCCGGAGATCCAGTGTATTGGCTGTGAAAATATAGAAATGAAGGCGTGGTGAATACATCTTTGTGTTCTGACAGTCTAACCTGTTTCATGTTTTCTCTTAGTTGCCCAATGAAGAGTGTCTTTACTCTCTGTACCTTAGGTTTTTTTAGCCATAAAATAATGACATTATCTCATGTTAGACCTATCTAAAATTTAAGTGAGATTTTCTTTCTAATATTCCAGTGTGACCCAGGTGGCTGTCTCCTTGAACTGATGACACAGCTGACAATAATCATGGAAGGACAGCCAATTTGGAATAACATACAAGAGGTGTTACTTCCATGAGTATTAATTCATGTGATCTTGGGGTGAGAATGGCCCACCCACCCAAGTCATTTTCCTGCATGCCCATCTCTAAAACAGGGGAGACTCTGCTTATTAAAGCTCTCCATATAAGATGATCCAGCCAACAGTGTAAACGTACCTGCTGTTTAATAATTATGCTTAAATACCTTCCTTTTTATGTTTAAATTAAATTCCCAAGTGCTATAGTTTCTGCTTATTAGCCCATCACTGGGGGCTGACTGATCAGAGCCCTTTGAGAGATGGCCCTTGTTGGGGCCGTGAACTAAGTTTTCCCACAACTTCCCGCAACTTTCTACTCCTTTTATACATGCATTCAAAAATCCATAGGGACCGGAGAAGATGGCAGAGTAGAAGGGCGTTTGCAGCTCACCCTCTCCAACAAATACACTAAGACCCATATCTACAGACCCACTCACCCAACCAGAGCACCTGTGGAACTCCGACAGAACATCGCACTCTTCAAAAGATAAAGACACCAAAAATCTGGTAGGAGGAAAGGAAAAAAGAAAGAACAAAAGGCAAAGCAGTGCGGGACGGGTCCTGAGGGGAGGGTGTGGCAAAGGAGGACTGGCGCTCATTCGCTGGGTCTCCCCTCTCCAACTGAGAGGCCAGCGGGATGGAGGGGGAGCCTACAAGGCTTGGATCTATACGGAGCAGCCCTTGACTGATAGAACTAACTTAAACGGGCACAGAGGGTCCCCCTGAAACCCAGCCTGAGATGTGGGCCGGCAGCAGCGGGCAGGGCCAGGCTGCACAAGCTGGGCAGAGGACGGGAGTGGCTGCACGGAGGCAGCCCCGGGGAACACAAGGGGCTGCGCGACGTGGCTGTGGGTGCAAAGGGCAGAACAATCTTGGCCCTCCGTAAAACAGCAAGGTTGATGTGCACTTGGGGGAAGGGTGCATACCCCCATCTCTGAAAACCCGTGGAAAGTTTTTGGGGGAAGAGAGGCGGGGCTCAGGCACAGCAGCCATATCCTCTGGCTCTTAGCATCCAGGCGGGGGTAGGGGCAAAACATGCATCCGCACTGAAGGGCTTAGCAGCCTCAAAGGCCAGACTGACACTGGCCTACAGCCCGGGGCATATAGGATCCTTCAATCCTGGTCCCTCAGAGAACTTACTCCACAAAGACAAACAAGGAGCTGAGCTTTGGCCTGGAGCATAGACAGTGATGTCCCTTGGTCTTCCCCGAGACCACCTGTGGAGCACTGACCAGGGCAGAGTGCTGTCCAGGGCGAGGGCGCAGCTGCACAGAGCAGCAGAGCTACTGGTGGTGCAGGTAGAGGGAGAGAGGCCCCCCGCCTTTCGGGTAGGAACACAGCCCCTGACCGAGGTGCTGGGAGGGGGCATGAAACGCCCTCCTACCTGGCCAGTCTGCAACATCTGACTGCGGCATCCAGAGGGGCAGCGACCCGCCCGCCCACAGCAGAGAGCTGCACCTGACCCAGTGTTAGGAGGAGGCGCGATCTGCTTGCCGACAGGTGCTGGGAGCAACACAGAAGAGGGCGCCAAAGGAGGGTCTCTGAAAAAAGCAAGCTGAGCCTCCAAAACAGGACAAAGACAGAAAGACTTCACATTAAAAGCACACAGACTCCAGGAGAACACCAACAAACCCCCTCCCTTTTTTTTAATATGTTTTTACCTGTTCTATTTTCTATTACTCTCTTAATTTTTACTTCCTAATTCATTTCTATTTCTCTTGGGTTTTGATGTCCTGTTATTAATTAGACACAGGTTTCAAATACATCTATTCATCCTCCCACCCTTGCTTTTTTTAAAAAGGTTTTAAAAGGACGTTTCAACCCGATTGATACTCTGCTTCAACTCGCTACTCTATTATTCATTATACACTGATTTCAAACCCTTTATCCCTTCTTTTAAAATTCTTTCTCTCTTTCTCTTTCTTTTCTTTTTTTCCTAAGTTCTATTCCTAAATAGGCATTTGATAGATAAACTCCTTACGGACCAAACAGATAACTGACACTCCATAAACCACAGTGCCAGAGAGGTATGAGCAAGATAAAGAAGCAGAGAAACATTTCCCAATTAAAAGAACAAGAGAAATCCCCTGAAAGTTCAATGAAATAGATACCGATAGCATACTAGATCAAGATTTCAAAAAATGAGTGATCAAATTGCTCAAGGAATTAAAAGAGATAGTGTTTAGAGATATAAAATATGTCAAAAATGAAATTGAAGCTATAAAGAGCCAAGTAGAATGGGTAAACTCATTGACAGTGAAGAGGAGTGATTTAACAGCTGTGTAAAGCCAACTAGATAATGCAGAGGAACAAATTAGTGATGTAGAAGACAGGAAATTAGAAAGCACCCATTCAGAAGAGCTAAAAGATAAGCAAATAAAAAATAATGAAAATAGCATAAGGGACCTATGTGATAATATAAAGCATCCCAATCTTCGCATAATAGGGGTCCCAGAAAAGGAAGAAAGATCAAAGGGGATTGAAAAGGTTTTTGAAGGAATCATGACAGAAAACTTCCCAAACTTAAAGAAGGAATCAGATATCAAGTACAGGAAGCTCAGAGGGTCCCAATCAGGAAGAAAACAAATAGACCCACAGCCAAGACATAACATAATCAAGATGGCAAGTGTAAAGGATAAAGAAATGATTCTAAGGGCAGCAAGAGAAAAGCAAAGAGTAAGTTACAAGGGAACCCGCATAAGGCTCTCAGCTGATTTATCTACACAAACACTACAGGCCAGAAGGGAGTGGCAAGGTATATACAAAGCCCTGAAAGAAACAAAGATGCAGCCTAGGATACCTTATCCAGCAAGACTAACCTTGAGGATAGAAGGAGAAATAAAGAGTTTCACAGACAAAAAAAAAAAAAAAAAAAAAAGCAGGAGTTTAGCAACACTAAACTTATGCTAAAATAAATATTGAAAGGGCTATTCTAAATAGAAAAGAAGCAGAATGCTACAGAAATGAGAAACACACAACTGAAAAGTTGATAACTCATGAATTACAAATAAAGTAAACATGAAATTACAAAAGAAGACATACAAATCACTGAGAGTGGGAGACGGAGGCAGGGAAATATAGGCAGTTTTTTTCTTTCTTTTTAAAATTTCTTTAACAGTAGGATAGGTTTGAGTTCATGTTACTATCAGTTTAATAAAAACAGTTATAGTTATGGGTTGATAGATTTACAAAAAAGGGTAACCACAAGCCAAAAATTTACAAAGGAGTCACAAAAATTAAATAAAATCCATGATAATACAAAGGAAAATTACCAAACCACAAAAGGAAGAAGAAAGGAACAAAGAGGATATACAAATTCAACTGCAAATATAAGTTCAAAATGGCAATAAACACACATCTATCATTAATTACTGTAAATGTTAATGGACTAAATGCTCCAGTCAAAAGACACACTGTGGCCGACTGGATAATAAAGCAAGAACCTTCAATATGCTGCATACAAGAGACCCACTTTAGGGAGAAGGACACATATAGATTGAGAGTGAAAGGATGGAAAAGGATATTCCATGCAAATGGAAAAGCCAAAAAAGCAGGTTTTGCTGTACTGATTTCAGACAAAATAGACTTTAAAACAAAGGCCATAAAGAAAGATAAAGAAGGACATTTTATAATGATTAAAGGAGTGATACAAGATGAGGATATTACACTCATTAATATATATGCAACCTATATAGGAGCACCTAAGTACATAGAACAATTACTAACAGAGATAAAGGGGGATATTGATGGGAATACAATCATAGATGGAAATTTAATCACTGCATTAATATCACTAGACAGAACTTCCAGACAGAATATAAACAAGGCAACAGAGAAATTAAACACTACAATAGAAAAACTAGATTTGGTGGATATTTTCAGAGCATTACACCCCCCAAAAATAGGATATACATTCTTTTCAAGTGCACATGGAACATTTTCCAGGATCGATCATGTACTTGGGCACAAAAGAACCCTCAACAATTTTAAGAAGATAGAAATTATCTCAAGCATCTTTACTGACCACAATGCCATGAAACTGGAAATCAACAACAGAGAAACAAAGGAGAAAAAAAGGAAAGCATGGAGATTAAACAATATGTTATTGAAAAAACAATGGATCAATGAGGAAATCAAAGCTGAAATTAAAAAATACCTTGAGACAAATGATAATGAAAGCACAACCACTCAAAACCTATGGGACACAGCACAGGCAGTGCTAAGAGGGAAGTTTATAGCGATACAGGCCTTCCTCAAAAAAGAAGAACAATCTCATATAAACAATTTAACCCACCACCTGAATGAATTAGAAAAAGAAGAACAAAAAGCCCCAAAAAGCAGCAGAAGGAAGGAAATAATAAAGATCAGAGAGGAATTAAATACAATAGAGATTAACAAGACCATAGAAAAAATCAACCAAACCAAAAGCTGGTTTTTTGAAATAGTACATAAAATCGACAAACCTCTGGCCAAACGTGCAAAGAAGAAAAAAGAGAGAGCACAAATTAGCAAAATAAGAAAGGAAAATGGAGAAATTACAACAAACAAAATAGAAATACAGAATATCACACGAGAATATTATGAAAAACTATATGGAAACAAACTGGATAACCTAGAGGAGATGGACAAGTTTCTGGAAACATACTGTCCACCAAAACTGTTTCAAGAAGAATCAGAACACTTGAACAATCCGATCACTAGAAAGGAAATAGAAATAGCAATTAAAAACCTCCCTACAAATAAAAGTCCAGGACCGGACGGCTTCACAGGGGAATTCTACCAAACATACAAAGAAGAACTCATACCAGTGCTTCTCAAACTCTTCCAGACAATTGAAAAAGAGGGAATACTCCTAAACTCATTCTATGAAGCCACCATCACCCTGATACCAAAACCAGGCAAAGACACTACAAAAAAAAAAAAAAGAGAATTATAGGCCAATATCACTGATGAACATAGACGCCAAAATCCTCACCAAAATTTTAGCAAACAGAATCCAACAACACATAAAAAGATTATACATCATGACCAAGTGGGGCTCATCCCAGGGACACAAGGCTGGTTCAACATACACAAATCAATCAACGTAATACATCACATCAACAAGAGAAAGGACAAAAACCACATGATCATCTCAATCGATGCAGAAAAAGCATTTGATAAAATTCAACACCCATTTATGACAAAAACTCTCGCCAAAGTGGGTATAGAGGGAACATATCTCAACATAATAAAAGCTATATATGACAAACCTACAGACAGCATAGTACTCAATGGTGAAAAACTCAAAAGCTTCCCACTAATATCTGGGACAAGACAAGGATGCCCACTATCACCACTCCTATTCAACATAGTCCTGGAAGTCCTAGCCACAGCAGTCAGGCAAGAGAAAGAAATAAAAGGGATCCAAATTGGAAAAGAAGAGGTAAAAGTGTCATTATATGCTGATGACATGTTACTATATATAGAAAACCCTAAAAGGTCCACACAAAAGCTACTAGACCTGATTGAAGAATTCAGCAAGGGAGCAGGTTACAAAATTAACGTTCAAAAATCAGTTGCATTTCTTTACACTAACGATAAATCAACAGAAGAAGAAAGTAAAGAAGCAATCCCCTTTAAAATAGCACCCAAAGTAATAAAATATCTGGGAATAAACCTAACCAAGGAGGTGAAAGAATTATGCACACTAAACTATAAACCATTGATGAAGGAAATTAAAGAAGACTTTAAAAAATGGAAAGATATCCCATGCTCTTGGATTGGAAGAATCAATATTGTTAAAATGGTCACACTGCCCAAGGCAATCTACAGATTTAATGCAATCCCTATCCAATTACCCAGGACATATTTCACAGAACTAGAAAAAATCATAATAAAATTTATATGGAACCATCAAAGACCTAGAATTGCCAAAGCATTACTTAAGAGAAAGAAAGAGGCTGGAGGAATAATTCTCCCAGACTTCAGACAATACTATAGAGCTACAGTCATCAAGACAGCATGGTATTGGTTTCAAAACAGACATATAGACCAATGGAACAGAATAGAGAGCCCAGAAATGAACCCACAAACTTTTGGTCAACTAATCTTCGACAAAGGAGGCAAGAATATACAATGGAATAAAGACAGTCTCTTCAGCAAATGGTGTTGGGAAAACTGGACAGCAGCATGTAAAGCAATGAAGCTAGAACACTCCCTTACACCATATACAAAAATCAACTCAAAATGGATTAAAGACTTAAACATAAGACAAGATACAATAAACCTCCTAGAGGAAAACATAGGCAAAACATTATCTGACATACATCTCAAAAATTTTCTCCTAGAAGAAATAAAAGCAAGAATAAACAAATGGGACCTAATGAAACTTACAGGCTTCTGCACAGCAAAGGAAACCAGAAGTAAAACAAGAAGAAAACCGACGGAATGGGAGAAAATTTTTGCAAGTGAAACCGACAAAGGCTTGATCTCCAGAATATATAAGCAGCTCATACGACTCAATAAGAAAACATAAACAACCCAATCCAAAAATGGGCAGAAGACCTAAACAAGCAATTCTCCAAGGAAGACATACAAATGATCAAAAAGCACATGAAAAAATGCTCAATATCACTAATTATCAGAGAATTGCAAATCAAAACTCCAATGAGGTATCACCTCACACCAGTCAGAATGGCCGTCATTCAAAAATCCACAAATGACAAATGCTGGAGAGGCTGTGGAGAAAGGGGAACTCTCCTACACTGCTGGTGGGAATGCAGTTTGGTGCAGCCACTATGGAAAACAGTGTGGAGATTCCTCAAAAGACTAGGAATAGACTTAACGTATGACCCAGGAATCCCACTCCTGGGCTTGTATCCAGAAGGAAATCTACTTCAGGATGACACCTGCACCCCAATGTTCATAGCAGCACTATTTACAATAGCCAAAACATGGAAACAGCCTAAATGTCCATGAACAGGTGACTGGATAAAGAAGAGGTGGTATATTTATACAATGGAATACTACTCAGCCATAAAAACCGACAACAGAATGCCACTTGCAGCAACATGGATGCTCCTGGAGAATGTCATTCTAAGTGAAGTAAGCCAGAAAGAGAAAGAAAAATACCATATGAGATCGCTCATATGTGGAATCTAAAAAACAAAAACAAAAACAAACAACAAACAAAAACAAAGCGTAAATACAGGACAGAAATAGACTCACAGACAGAGAATACAGACTTGTGTTTGCCAGGGGGGTGGAGGGTGGGAAGGGATAGACTGGAATTTCAAAATTGTAGAATAGATAAACAAGATTACACTGTATAACACATTGAAATATACACAAAATATTATGATAACTCACAGAGAAAAAATATGTTATGACAATGATTGTGTTTATGTCCATGAATGACTGAAAAATTGTGCTGAACACTAGAAATTGACACAACATTTTAAAATGAGTATAAATCAATAAAAAATGTTATAAAGAAAATCCATAACAGGAATTTGTTGAATGCCTAATATGTGCTAGTCACTGTATTAAGTGTTGTACATATATGTGTATGTGTGCGTGAATGTGTGTGTGTGCATTATTTAATCACCCAAACAATCCTTATTCTTATCTCCCTTTTGTAAATTAAAATTCTGTAGCTTAAATATGGTAAATGGTTTGCCCAAGCTCCCATTGCCGATAAGAGGCCACTGTGGGACTCAGATGTAAGACCCTATCTCTCTGAATCCATGGTCTTCTAAGAACAGAGACTCTCTTGGGGTCCTAAGGCACAGGGTTACATAATGTTTTAAGAGACACTTGTCTAAAATAATAACTACAGAGGTTTTGACTTACTGTTCTCTTCCTAAAAATGAGAAAAGCAGATTTTGGCTAAGGTCACACTGTCCATTTGATTTTCACATAATCCCAATCCCATATCAAAGTGGACACTCCAGTGTTATCTGCAATTTCTGCACAGTTCAAGGAGCTTACTGTATTCACTTTCTGTTGCTGCTGTAACAAGTATCCCCAAACGTCATTGTAGTAGGAAGAAAAAAGAAAAAGTCTCCACGAAACAACACAAATTTAACCTCGTAGGGTTGTTGAACACAGAAGCCTGCTGAAGTCAAGGTGTTGGCAGGGCTGTTTCTGAAGGCCCCAAGAGAACCTGTATCTTTTTTTTTTCTGGCTTCCAGAGGCCACCTGTGTCTCTTGGCCTGTGACCTCTTTTCTCTCTCTCAAGGTCATCACAGTTGTGTGCCTCTGATTCTGATTCTGTGGTCGCATCTCCTCTCCTCTCTCCCCTCTTCTGCCTCCCTCTTCCTCCTTTAACGACCCTGGTGATTACACTGGGCCCACCTCTATAATGCAGCTCATCTCTCTTAGAGTCAGCTGGTTAGCAACCTTAACCACATCTGCAAACATAGGCTCCCTTTGCCAGGGAGCATGACCTCTTCATATGTTCTGGGGATTAGGACATGGACATCTTTGGGGGGAACATTTTTCTGCCTACTACACTAACCTTTTTAAGATAATTTCTGGCTTTGAGTATCTGTTCTCATGAAACTTGATCTCTCTTCTATCTTGCCTTCCAAATCAGCATTCTGATCCTGGCCAAACTAACTGCAGTGCTCACCACTCTCTGTGGTGTCCCCCAAAACCACTTACACAAGTAGGCCTTACTGATGTTTGGAGCATGGAGGAGAAACTCAAACAACTTGAAATTTGAAATAAAAAGCCTCCATCATTTTAAAAACTTCCGTGCCACTATAAAAAAAAATTATTTTTTAACTTCAATTTTTAATTTTTAAACTATTTTAAACTTTGTTACTTTTTAAAAATTTATTTATTTTTCTTATCATCCTTCATTGTAGGCTCCAGAAACCTGGTGTTCTGCCCACCACATCCAACTTCCCTTTCATTGTTTCTCCTCCCTTCCCTAACCTTCCTTCTCCCTTATTACCAAGTTTCTGTCCATTCTTTTTATAGGGCAGTTAAATTCTTTTTTCTTTCTTTCTTTCTGTTTCTGCAGAGGGAACTCCTTTGGGTGTCAGTGTGTCCTTCCGCATTTCTTCACAAGGGCTTCCTCTTTCAGCTTCAGTATGAATTACCGGGGTCTGTCTCTAAACAAAGACATTTCCTTTCTCCCCCAGCTCACCACGCCCCTCAAAAAAAGATTCTGATCTTTGCTGTGAATGAATCTTTTTTTCCCTACTGTGCAGTAGACAACACTTACCCTGAGCTCACAGTCTGATTTTTCCAGAGGAGTAAAAGTAGGTCATGTGAAAATAATACTATTTGTCTGTGTGAAAAGAAATAGATCAGATAGAGGAAATACTTAACTCGGATTACTCAAAATCATTTCCTGAAGGAAATAGGTTAATTATTTAACACTAAATTTTGATGAATCTGGTTGTCCATGAGCTATTTTAACCAATCAAGGAGAAGGATATATTTCCTAAATTGGTACTGAGAAACTCATGTGAAATGAAACTTGCTCACTTGAACTAGTTTAAAGTAAAGGATGCATTATAGTATCTGTGGTCTGTTTATACCTTCACTTATGTAAGCACATTGTTGTAGGTTCCAGTGAGCTGAACTTTGCCGCCATGTATTTCTACTATGGGCTAAAATATTTAGGGAATATGTTTTGAATTATGTTTCCCTTGTTTGAAAACCAGGAATGTTGAATGGTAGGTAAGTTCGAGGGTGGCTTGTGTTTTCCTCACTGCCTCTTCACTTTGTATAAGGTTCCAGTTTCCTCCTTACTTTTTCGTATAAACTCCTAACATACCAAAGATCTATCAGTTACTCTTGCTGTGCCAAAACTATACCTACCCTCAAAAATACATAGGAAGGGAAAAGAAAACTTATCAAAGTTAGTGACTATTTTCATGCTATTTAAATATGTCCAAAGGAACATAATGAAATGAATTCACCATAACTCACCAGCCTCCACCTCCCAATTCCATGCGGGGTTCTTGAGTAGAATTCTGGAAGGAAATGAAGAAGAACAGTGATGCTGTGATCCAGGGTCCCTCTGGGGTCTCCCCAGCACTTGGGTCAGCACCTGGTATATAGTAGGTCTCAGTCCGAGCCAGCTGAGTGAGTGAGTGAGTCACAGGCATTGAATGCATAACATCAGTGAATTAACAGCATTCTTTGTAGGACTCAGAGAATAAGCTGAGTGCCCTGTGGCCTTCCCAGCCTCACAAATTATTTTGATATTGGGGTCATTTCTGGGAATTTTATTCTGTACTTGACAAAAGGCTAGTACAATTCCAGGGATAAGCAACTTGCCTTGGAGAAATTTTATGATAAAATATTAAGAAAAATAGTTAAATGACATAGCATTGTCCTTTGGTGTTTAGATAATGTATGGCTGTAATTTTCTTACTTTATATGTTTTCTACCTTTTCCACCGTGGGTATGCACTACTATAGAGTAAGAAAAAGCAAATGTTTAAAAGACAAAATCTCTCTTCTCCAGATATGATTTGGTTAGAGGGTGAGTCAGAGACATATAATAAGAGAATCTTAAATACAGCTGTCCCTCATTCACTGTTTAAATTCAGGAACAGGAAACTCAGGAATGAAATAAATTCAGAGAATCAAAGATACTTGTATTTAAGATTAGCAAGTGGGAGTGTCCTCAACAGAAATAGTGATTATCTATAGTGCAGAGATTAAATGTGATAATGAAGGTACAAAGAAAACATGAGGTAGAAAGTGCCACGTGGCAAGTACTGAGTAAAAGGCAATTTACTATGATTGTGATAATATGTGTGGTCAGTTCCCAAACAAATGATTGTGTAACCCCTGCTAGAGGGAGAAAGCTTCCAGCCTTGGCCGGAGAGGGGGGAGGATCCAGTGTCTGTATTTTTTAAAATGTCTACAGGTGCTTCTCATGTGCAAATTGATATCCCTGCATGAGAATCATAACCCAACAGAAAACCCAAAAGACCAAGGGCAATGATGGGTAGACGACAGCCCAAGCTTTTCTGCCACAGATGAGTTGTTCCACTCAGGAAGACTAAGCAAGAGGCTCAGGGTCTTAGCTAAGAAGGACAAGCCAGTCGGGACTTCTAATACAACATAATGCCATTGGCGGGGGAGGGCAGTTCAGCACAAGAAGGGAGCACCAGATGAGTTAGCATGGATGTTCCATCCTGGATCCAGTGATGGATTTGGGTCCCGTGGCGTAAAAGCCCTTCTTCCCTGGGGCATGGACCTGATTCCACAAGAGGCTGAGACAGGAAGTATGAAGCAGAAAAAAATTCCCCCAGGAGACTCCCGAGTCTGGGTGCTAGGAAGGGTGATGGACGAGCGTGGTCCCAGCACCACCTGCACTGCAGGGCCCCGAGTGGCTGTGGAGCTGTGCGCTCCCCGGCGAACCTCAGACCTGACTGCAGCACTCCAGGCTGCGGCCTGGGGGAGCGGCTTCAGCATCAGGCAGTCCCCGTCATTCTCGTAGGTGCTGCAGTGACCCCCACTCCTGTGGCCACAGTGTTCCCAAGCCAAGGGTCTAAGTTACTTCAGCCCTATTTACAGGTGGCGATAGCCGGTTAGCCTGTGCTGCTAAAAAGGAAAATCCCACATGGGGTTTTGTTGTGTTAGGGGGTTTGCTAATACCTTGCCTGCTTTGAATCATTTAATCCTTACAGCAGTGTGGGCAGTGTAAGTTTCACCTCCCCGTTTTATTTCAACGTTTTTGTTGGAAATATAGTTGGTTTACAATATTGTGTTAATTCTTGGTGTACAGCATAGTGATTCAGTTATATATATACAACCTTTTCATATTCTTTTTCACTATAGGCTATTACAAGGTATTGAATGTAGTTCCCTGTACTATACAGTAGAAACTTATTTGTTGCAAAAATTTCTAAACAAAGTATTTTCAGACTAAACATAGCCATGTATATGACAGAGTTGAGTTTATCTCAGGATTTAAATGGGGTTTTGGTCTCCAGGATCTCTTTATCAATTTATCATAAGTAAAGAGCCTGTGGACCCTTTCTCAGAAAAATGTTTTAAAAATCATAAGATTTAGAGAGTAAAGAAGGAAGATAATTATACTGAAAAGCAGGTATCAAAATATAGAAATGGGCATTTGTGATACAGTAATATCTGAATTGTTGGAAGAACTTGTTGAATAAGAGGATCCAGTGGTGGGTCTACTGACCGCAACTTTCTGCCACAGCAGTGAGTGTAAATCATCTTCTGAGATCTGCAACAATTGCATTTTGAATGTAAATAAAGTTAAATAACAAATAAGCCATGAAGTGTGGATTCAGATTCAGGGGTATCTCGAGTCCATATCCCAACCTCTTCCCAGAGCTCCCTGCTCTTCCCCTAATGTCATTGAAAGAAGTGGGGAAAGTTTGTGACGTGAAGGGCATGTTCCATTGCAAAGAAATCTAGTGGCAAACCTGGGAGCATGGCCAGTGAAAGGTTAACGCTGAGATCAGAGGCCGTGGGAAACATAGCAGGGGCAGCTCTTTACAAGTCACATCGTATACTCTGTGTGTATC
>NC_045731.1:17435241-17449305 GCF_009834535.1 Camelus ferus | reverse complement strand
TGTAGGATATGCTTTTTCTGTTGCCCTGGAACTGGTGACTGGGATACAAACGTAAGTCAAAGCAGTTTTTAGAGAGAGCCGCCAAACATCTCACAACCAAAAATCACTGTTCCTCAACAAAGGCAACATCACCTGGCGGGTGGGGGGCCTGGCCTCTCTTTCTGGAGGTTGGGGATTGCACCCTCCAGCTGGGACAGAGCCAGAAACAGCTCTGAACACGCTAGGAGTTACTTCTCACAAGACCTGTGGTCTCCACTGCAGGTCTGGCTCCAGAGCCCAGGGCCAGCATGGTGACTCTGCTCCCACTGTCCATTCTGGGAGGTCTAGGTGTCCTCCACAGCTCTTCCACCATTGTTTCTTTTGGAAACACCCCCTAGATGAAATGGGTCTGAGAACAGGAGAGCTGGATGCCAGCAGCCACTGCCCAGTTTGCGGCCCCAGGGAGGGGCATCTCCTCTCCGTGGGCTCTGACCTCCCCTCCTCTCTCCCCATAGCCTCACCCCTCTCCTCCATTTCTTGATTGATCCCTGGATAATGGTCCTTACCAGGAATGACCTGGGAGTTTTATGAGTCCTTAAGAAAAAAAAAGAAAAAAAAGAAATCTATAGACATATTACTGAAAGTAACTTCCATCTTTCCCAGGAAAGTCCTCTTTCTAATGTTTAAGGCTAGTTGACGGGGTGTCAAGTTGCCTAACCACTCACATCTGAGAAAGTGCTAACTCTCCCTCCAGCTGCCCGCAGCATCCACCTGTGGCAACTTAGCCTGTGAGAGGGCAATGAAGCTCTTTCCCCACGCCAGCACCAGCATGGCTTCAGAGGCAGTGGAGGCAGAGAGAAAGGGTCCCGCCTTGAGGCTTGGGGGGTCTCCAGCCACAGCCAGAGCAACTGGGGGTTTTCAGAGCTGGCCCAGCAGGGAAACTAGGCAAGGCCGCCTGACCCAAATCTTCCCTGACCAGAGAGCCCCATGAACTGCTCTGGGCCCCACTCCCCAGTCGGGCTCCCTGCAAAAAGGTACCACGGGATCCATACCTGAGAAGGGAGGAGGACGGCCCTTTGTCCTGGGGTCCCAGCAGATGTGTCCTGTGAGACCTGTGGCCACATATCTTCCTTGTCTCCCCAGGTCTCTGAAGGGTCCGTGCTGGGCATTCTGGTGTTCAGGGACACTGGAACAACTCTAAACTCTGAAGAAGGAAGGAGAGACCCTTCTAGAAGCAAGGATTTCAGGGAAACGCCTTGCCCAGAACTGGGGGACTGTGTGTCCTGAGTAGACCCCTGGGAGGCAGTGTGGGGCTGTGGGGTCCTCTTCAGAGAATTGAGCAGGCATGCTTCCCTGCGGAGAGCCCTGCTTTATTCAGTCATGTCCTCATGTGAGACTCACTTACAAACACCTCCCAGTCCATCTAGGGGTGGTCCCAGGGGTGGGGGCAGAGGAGGAGAGTGAAGGGGGCAGACTTATGGCCCCTGACCCACACAGGGAGCCAAGGGTCAGTGGGAACATCTTGGGAGCCGGGCGCAGGAGAGGAGAACGGGCACTAAGAACATGCCAAGTCATGCAATAAAGCGACCCATGACCACAAGACACAGGCGGCCTTCCACCAAAGCTGGGAGATAGAAATTTAGACCCAGGCTCTAAGAACCTTGAGAGGGGCTGGAGAATCCCAGGAGCCCTGAGGAGCAGATCTCCTAGGGGCACAGACATCCCAATACACACATTTCTCATGGATGCTTTTTGGGGTGCAGAGTGAGTTACCAGGATCCTGAACTTAGCATGGAATCCCACCCTCTTGTTCATCACGGTTCCTGGCAATAAATTGCTGTCATTAGTCCCTGGACATACACCGGGAGCTGACTGCTGTGGGGGTCATTGCAGGAATAGTATCTTCTGGTGTGGGTTCTGTGACCACAGAAACCCAGGGGGATTTCTTAACGGGAGCAGCTGGAGAACATGCCAGCCAGGACCACCCTCATGGGATGGCCAAGGAGCCCATGGTACCCAGGCCACCAAGTGACAAAGTTGTGAGGTTGCCTGAGTTTCCTGGGGGTGTGTAGATTCCTGTGGTCAGCACGTGGGCCCAGGACAGCAAGACGGTCTGCCCAAAGAGGGGCCTGCCCTCCTAAAGATGGCTCCTAAAACCTGCAGGGAAACTGCTCCCAGGGCTCTTGGAGGTCCATAGTGAGTGTCCTGCCAGCCATGTGGGGTCACCTTCCCCTGATGCAGAGGCAGACCTCTCCCCCTTGAGGCCCAGGGGACACCTGGCTCAGGTCCCACCTGTGTACCCTGGACACGCAGAGCCCCAGAACTCTGGCACAGCCTGGGGTGTGGTCGTGTCGGGGCAGGGAAGTCCCAGGGAAGGGGCTCATTCAGGGGCAGGGGCCACTCCACAGGGATGCTGGACCTGGCAGGGATGCAGTGCTTCAGAACTCCCCTGGGCTGGGTTTCCAACCAGTGGGATGGAAGGGCCTCTCCTTCCTGGGGTGCAGCTGGGGGAACTAGATACATCATGAATGTCAGCCCTGAAAATGGAGGCTGTGCTACATCCATTCTTGGAAAGAAAAATCAGGCCCTTCCAGCCCAGGTGACTCAGAAAGTCAGTCAGCAATGTTCGGGGTCCCCAGTTTAGGCTTTCAATTAGAGCTGAGCGGCTCAGGAGGCCAGATCCCTGTCCGTGGCTCCAGGAGTAGGCTTTCTGCTGGGGGACAGGATCCTCACAAACACCTGTGTCTTTGTGGGTCACTCCCCTCTGACAAGCTGGGAGGCAGGGTGCAGTTGTGGGAAATCGTGTTTCCATGAGGAGAGGGCCACCAAGTGGTGGGGGCACAGGAGACAGTGAGAAAGAGTCCCGCAGCCTTTCTGGAATCAAAAAACTGGCAAATGTGAAAAAGTGCATAATTTGTTTTATTGAACAGGCTGCTTATGTACGTTTGGAGGGCCAGGTTCAAGGACTCTGCATCCCTCCAGGACAATAGCCTCAAGAGAAGAACAGACAGAGCAGGAAGAGATGTGGGGTTTCTCCCAGGAATGAGGCAGAACAGGGATTTCTGCAGATTTGCAAGGAGACCCCGACCGCTGAGCACGGGGTTACAACCCCACGTGACCCCTTGTCGTGTTTGGCTTGGGCTCTGGGTCTGGCCTGATCATGTATTCTTCCAGCTGAGTTCCAGAAATTCAGAGGGTAGACTTAGAGAGGCTGCGTTTGGAACCCGGTGTGGAGACGGAGGGTCCTTTATCCTGAGTCCCCTCAGCCTAATCACTGTAGCTGAGTTCCAACACCACCCAGGCCCCCAGGGTGGCCGTGGAGGGAGAGCAAGCCTGGCAGGTGACCCAGGGGTCCCACTGCTGTGCCCCTCCCTTATCTTTGTTCCCTTTCACCCCGGAAGGTGTGATTGTCTCATGTCATGGTGACAAGCCATCTCTCTTCTCTGTCAGGTGGGATCCCCACCCCCGCTCAGCCTTCTTTCTGCATGGATGCTGAAGGACCAGGCTCACTTGAAGTTCTGAGTTTGAGCAGTAAGGTGGAAACAAAGAAACCAATGGAAACAAAGAAACAAGTCATTGTGGCAAAGCTCCCCACCACAGAGAAGCTGCCCTGAGTGGAAGGGAGGGTGTGGGCATGCCCATTTGTTTCGTGTCTCCCAGTGCTCTTCGCTTTCTTATTGCAGACCTGCATGGTTACAACAAAATGATCTGCAAAACTGAAAATATTTACTCTCTGGCTTTTACAGAAAAGGCTGACCAGCCTCTGGTTCCCGTACCGGTCAACTGATTGGAGTACCTTTCCAGTTTGGAAACATCTGGGCAGGCCCAGGTTTGCAAAATTCTTTAAGAGTAGTTATGGAGTTTTGCTTCTAAACATTTTTATGGCTGTATACTTCTGAGCTGAGGTTGTGCTGTGTAATTCTGAGCCGGGATTTTCTCAAACTGTTTCTTATTTCTTATACCGGACACCCCTAAATTCCAAGGGGAATGGGATGTTAAGGAAGCCATGGAGTTTAGGAAAAAGATACAGATTTCATTTCCATTTAAGCATCGATGTATCTCCATCCTAGGCAGTATCGGTTCTGTGGTATTGATAGGGGAACTAAATAGCAACCAAATTTATAGAAAATAGTGGGTCATTGGGTACACAAGTTCTTCTTTTCAACATTTTTGTAGTGTTTGCAGTTTAAGATGACCAGTTCCTGAGAAACAGGCAGCCTCTTAGAATGAAATAGCATTTTCCCTGAACCATACTCAATTTTTATTTCGTAGACAGCAGGAAGGGCAATCACACATCCAACACTTGGGGACCTCAAAGATAAAACGTAACTTTCTGAGAGCACACTCCCCCCGTCTCCCTCTGCTCTTTTCACTGTCCCATTGTCCCTGAAGGCTCTTTCGTATCTTCTGCTCATGACTCCAGTAACTCTTCC
Source organism: Camelus ferus (assembly GCF_009834535.1). Lineage (NCBI taxonomy): Eukaryota > Metazoa > Chordata > Mammalia > Artiodactyla > Camelidae > Camelus > Camelus ferus. The sequence goes on along the minus strand of NC_045731.1, from coordinate 17,444,893 downwards.
TTCTCGTCCCTCAGCTGGTAAGTTTACTTTTCTACTTTGACCAAGCAAACTGAAGCCAACAGAAGAGAACTTTCACCAGCAACTCCCAGCACATCCGCTCGCCTTCTGATGTCTGTGACCTCACTCTCGCTGCCCCACCTCTTATTACAGGTGACATCGAAAGCCAGATCATCCAAAAGTCAGCCAGGGGGCCCATCCATACAATCTTCTCCGGGCTGTCACTCCCACATCCATCCTCTCTGTCACTACCTCATCTATTTTGTTCTCCTGCTAGTTGGCTCCTATCAGTATATAAAAGTCCATCCTCTTAAAAGAAACAAACAGCACTCCTTGACTCTAATTGGCCCCCACCAATTGCCACCCCATGTCTTTGCAGCAAATCTTTAATGAGTCGTTTAAACTCACTGTCTGCATATTCTCTTGAGCCATTCCCTTTTGCACCCACTCTGGCTTTTCCCCTGATCCCTCGCTCTATGGAAACTGCTCTGTCAAGGCCATCAGTGACCCCACGTTGCTAAATATAGTGGTCAGTTTTTAGTCTTCATCATGCGTGGCCCTTTGGCAGCATTTGACCCAGCTCTTCCATTTCTCCTCCCCCGTGTTCCTGCTTCACTTGGCCTCCAGCCCATCGCTCTGCTTTCGATCCACTGGCTGGTCTTTTGCCAACGTCTCCTCTTTTTTCCAAATATTTACTGCGAATGTGCCTCGGAGTTGGGTCCTGGGTCTCTCCTCTATCTCACTGCTATACTTTTGGTGGAAGCAACCAGACTTGGAAATTGACATGCCATCAATTTCTCGATTTGTCCAAAACTCCCTGATTGGCCTTTTCCATTTGGAACTCTCTCCCTGATACTCATATTCTTTTTCTTTCATTCATCTTGCTTTCACATTCATACATATGTTCTACTGTGTAAATTACTTTTCCAAATTTTGAATCAGTCCATACATATCATGTGAAATGCTCAGATCTCTATTATTTCCACTAAGATGCTTATTCTACCTTAGAACCTTTCTGCATTTCTGTATTTATGTCAATAAAGTGAATAGTATTTCTACAAGCCTCATAGTTAAACAGTGTGTTTGTTTGGGGCTATTATGTAACATGAAATAATGATACATCAACATAGTCCTTTTTCATTTAATTTTATGTAACACCAAGATGAGGTTTTTGCACTGAAGACTGTTTCATTGAAATTTTACCTACGTTATGGACAGTCAGTTTATGTGAAAGCCCTCATTTCTCCCCTTTTCTGATATATTTTCCATTTGGCTATTATAACATATACCTTGGCATGAAATAAAATTCCAAATCCATTCACATAATAAAATTAATACATTTAAATTATATTTTTTAATGTTAAAAAGAAAGAAAAAAAACCCCAGACTCCTCTACCTATTAGGCATTTCTGTGGCAATATCTAATAGACTCCTTAATCATGACATTGAAGAACTGAGCTGATTCCAGCCCCTTTCCACCTGCTCAGCCCCATCTTGTCCCATCCCCTGTGGATGGAGAGGACATCCATCCCATTTTCCAGGTCCAGATGTTGGAACCATGTTCTTTCTCTCTCTTTCTCTTACACACACACACAGACAGCAAATCCAGCTTGTTAGAAAATTCTGGCTACTCTGAATTCATTAACCACCTACTCCCTGTTCCCCACCCTCCTAGGAGCCACCTTCAGCCCCTTCTTGGACACCAAATAGCCTCCTTCTTCCATCTTTGCTTTTCTACAATCTCATCCACACAGAGTCAGAGGGAGCCTATAAAAGCATACATTGAGGGGGTGGGTGTAGCTCAGTGATACAGTGCATGCTTAGCATGCATGAGATCCTGGGTTCAAACCACAGCACCTTCACTAAAATAAATAAATTAACCTCCTCCCAAGAAAACCCAAAACAAAAGCATAAATTGGACATCACCCATCCCATCAAAACTCACTAAAAGGGTCACCATTCCATTAGGAGCCAAAGTCGTCCCAAAGTCTTCCAGGACCCGGCCTGCTCTGCCTCTCCGCCCACACTCTCCCCATCACTCTGGGGGCCTCTGGCTCCGGCTCTTCCTTCTTCCTCCGGATCTATTCTGCTTCAAGTTCATTACTCCTTGAGATCTGCCAGGATTGCCTTATTCCCTCCTGCCTGCCTCCCACCCCACCACCATCACCTGAGTTTGCTCATATCACTCTTATTTTTCCCCAAGCTCTTGCTACCCCCATCATGTTGCCTGTTTTCTCTGCTAAAACTCTGAGCCCCCAGTGATGGGGAGTCGTGTCTATTTTGTTGACTAATAAAGCCCAAGAGCCTTGGGAATGGGTATAGTTACTAGATTCCCATAAGTAGTAGGAGCTTATACAGATTTGCTGAATGAATGCAGAGGTCCTGGTCCAATTCGATGGAGCACTTCTGTGTCCTGCTCAAAGATTAACTCTCCTTTCCTCCTGAGAGAGGGTGACCACTTCCTTGGTGATCAAAGGCAAGATCTATTTTCTTTATGCTGTTAACCTTAGGCGGGGAGACTGGGGGATCTTCATTTATATTTTAAAATTTGATTCACTCTGCAGTTTGTCTCCTGTCTATGTATCCTTTTGAGAAACCGTTTATGAGTGATCATTCTTCCATCAGATTGAACAGGATCCAGGGGGAAGTACCAAGCCTGTCCCATCGGCCATCCTGTGTGTCATGTCCTGTGACCCAGTGGATGCTCAGCACGTAAGTGAACCAACAGGAGTGAGTGAAGAGATGGGAACATCTCATTATTGTGGTGGCTGCACTCTGTCCGATGCCTTGAGATTTGGGGAAGGGTTTACAACTGCGGAGGCGAGATGTCAGGTCCTCTGTGCTCTTCCTGAGTGCCCTGGCCTTACCCATTCCCCCAGCCCCCTCTGGGCAGCCAAGCCCAGGAGCTGGGCCACCGGCGATTGTGCTGATCAATAATCCACCTCACCCAAAGTCCGGGGGTAAGAGCGGCCAGCACAACTGGTTGTAGACTCTGAAGTCAGGTCCTTGGAGGAATTCCTCACTGAACAATGTTTTGGACCTTTTATTTTTCTCTATAGCCTCCAGCTGAAGAAACAGATTGCCTTAGGTACATGAAAGGTGAGGACACCTACTATCCCCATGGAGCCCAGGTGGGGCTGGGAGTCTGCTGTTTGTACAGCCGGTGGGCTCGTGTTGCTTTGGGCATCCCTGTGCCTGAATTCCTGCAGTACACTCGGTGGTAAGAACGGGGGTGCCTGGCAGGGAGGGAAGCGGGTCGGGGGACTACACAGCTGGGGAGACGTTAACCTGGGGTGAGCGGGAGCCGGCTGATGCATGGAATCTCGGTGCAGGGAACTCTCCAAACTCAGAGAGGTTCCCACTCCCGCAGGGTCCCTTTGATCAGGGTGCTAGGCTGTCAGCACTGCAGGGTCCCTGTGAGGATCATGGTGCCTTCAGGCAGTGGGAAGTGAGGGGTCCAGTGGCAATTAAATTAACTGTGCACCCAAAGCCAACCCCCGTCTCTTTCAGCCTGTTTCCTAATCTGCAAAACTGGAATGATGTTAACCATCCCGCAGGTTTGTTGATGGGCTGGGACACACTAGACAGCCAGGAGCTGGAATTCCTCTGTGCCCTGATTGTTATCCTTCCTTCACACTATTTACTCTCACAAGTTCAGTCTCTCTGTCTCTCTCTCATTCACTTGTAACTTTCTCTCCTGCTCTGGTTTCATTTGATTCCCACCCTCCTCCCAATCCCCAGATGAGTGAAATTAATTTCTGTGTGTCAGTTCCAAATTCCCGGGAAAGATGCTCTGTCCCCTCTGGATTGGTTGTCCAACCCATCAGTTGCAGTCAGAGGAGTGAGTCCCTCTGTGACCAGAGGAGGGGCTCTGCCCAGCCCCCCAGCCACCACTGTGGGAGCACATAGCTCTCCGAGGAGGAGGTACTGGCTGTGACTTGGTGTCACTAAGTGTGAATTTATCTCTCCTCTTGCCCCACCTTCATCCTCCTAAACAAAGATGAAAATTAAACACTCCCGAGATTTGTGTCATGGAACACTCAGGGTGGGGGCTAAGAGGGCTGGATTCCCTGCTGAGTGTAAGGGGCTACAGTGACTCCCCAACGAGAGCCTGTAAAGGAAACAGCACCGGCCCCACCTGGACACTTAGGGTGCTGAGTCTGCGTGACATTGAGCCAGGCTTCTGACCACAGCTCAGGGGTCTGGTCCTGACCGGTTAGTCTTTGAAACCAACCAGCTTTGGATTCCTCAATCCCTCCCTGAGGTTTTACCTGAACCACGAGCTTCTGTATCTCTGAAGACAGATGATGAGGACCCTTCACGTAAGGCATTTGCACAGCCCTGTGCGGGAATTTGTGCTGCACGGTCTGCCCGGCGAGCTGACCAAAGTTCGTATTTTACTGATCTTAGAAATAGTCTGGTTTCCTGATGCACTGTTTCACTGAACAAGCAACAGAAGCCACCTCTGGCTGATAAAAGCAAAAAAGGGACTTAATGAAAAGATACTGGGAGGGTGCATGGAGTGGCCCAGACCAGAGCCGACCCGGGGGCCGTAGGAGATGTTGGGGAGCCCCAGGCACCAGGCTGCGCAGGGTGCTACCGGGCCCCCTGCTGCCCCAGCAGGGACCCCCCCTCCTCCTGACACTCCACCTCACTGCAGGTTCATGTCCCGGCAGGGCCAGGTCACACTGAAGCCACCAGCACACACCTCAATGGGGGAGTTGGCCCCTTCTCAGCTGAGGGCGTGCCTGGTGTGGGGAGAGGCCCAGTTAGAGGAAGGCGGTTCCCCTACTGTTCCGAGTTAATGCGCAAGTCAGTGCCCATCACTCAGGAGAGCCGGGCTGGTCGGACCTCATTGTGGTGACTAGGCCGTCTGAGTTCACGTATTACTTTTTAGGTTGGAAGGCCCAAGAGGGAGAAAAAGTGGAGGTTCTAGTACTTATTTTATATTTCCCATGTACCAGGTGCGGTAAGCAAGCCACTTCAGACAAGGCCCATAACAACCACATTAATAGGCCACGGAGAAAGTCATGCAGTCAGGCCTCTGCAGCCCCGAAACCCGTGTCCTCATCAGTTCCGTAGTTACCAGTGGAAGTTGTAGGGATTTATGGGACTGTGTGCTCCTGTGGGGGCTGGGATGTGTGTGTTTAAATCCACATCTTCAGAAACTCGGCTAGAACCACAGCCACTGATTGTCTGCATGGAGGCAGAGGAGGGGAGGCTTCCAGCCTCTGGTCCAGCTCGTGTGGAGCTCAGAAGTTGCTCCTTCTGTCCTGAAAACAACACCAGAGCTGAGGGAGCTGCAAACCCACTGCTCTTCTTAGATCCACAAGAAAACTGAGGGGGAAAGCTGCTCCCAACCCAGAGAGGCAGCCGGGCAGGCTTGGAGAGTCACAGCTCCCAGGGCAGAACCCGCTTTTGTAAGAACCCCGGGGGCAGGCAGATTTAACAGGTCCCTGAGGCCAGCTGGAGGCTCAGCGTGGGGAAGTCTGAGTGTGACAACTCCAGGGGGCCAGTCAGAGGGGCCCCCTGCTCTTTTTCATGCATTTTACCTCCAGGACCGTATCCTGTTCTCAGAGTGAAGATCATAGGAAAACTCCTCATGGTTCCTGCCAGGAAAGGATAAAATAGCTCTATTGAAATACACCCAGAACATTCTCTTCCATTGTGGGGGGTTGTGTTTTTTTTTTTTAATGAGAAATTATTTTACCAGAGCCTAACCTACCTGGGGGAAGGGAAATACCTTCTGTGTCACCCAAATTGGGGTGGGGGAAAGAGACACACTTGTGGAGGTCACAGCTCAGGGCACAGGCTCAATGAGAACTAATCACAGGACTACAAATGCCCTGCTCTGTCCGCTCCCCCAACACCTTACCTCCATGTCAGTAGGGCCCCTGTGTAATAACAGGAATAAAATTAAAAGAAGTAAATGTCTCAGGAGTGTCTAGGGAAAACCCAAAGACAGCGGGGAGATGAAAACAAGGACACACGGGTGGCTTTAGCCTCTCGCACGAATAGCTGTAGCAAACTACACACAGCCCAGCCCCAGTAGATAAACAGAAAACCTCACAGAAGAAACTATTTATTTTGGTTCTCTTACCCAGTGCATTCCATGGTGCATCCTCGCCTAGAATTGAGTGGAAGCAAGTCCATCTCAGAAGGGACATACCTGAAGAGAAATGGCTTTCCAGACTCTGAAGGGCAGAGAAAGCACCAGCCTGGGTTAGAGAAAGGTGAGGGGTGGGGTAGGGGGTGGGCTGCCTTCTTCCCCAAATAAGGAACCTTCCTGAGGCCAGCACAGTGGGAGGGAGGGCCATAGGGTGGAAGCAGCCAGACTTCTTCCTGAGAAGTGATAGGATGCCTCCAAGGGACCATTCAGGTGCCCAAACTGTGTCCTGATGGTGGGAGCCAGTCGGTCTGCCTCAGAGCCCAGGACTGAGGTGGGCGCACAGCAGGCCGGTCTTACTTGGCCGGATCCATTTCACTTCTCCGAAGCCCTGTGTAAAACATGAAGCGTGGACGACCTGGTGAGCACAGCTCTGCCCTCAAGACCGGTTTCAACTCCTCTCTTCCCAGAGAACAGCATCTCTGAGCCCGTCCTGGGTGACCTCACAGAGATCACCCTAGTGGCCCAGGCTAGTGACCGGGAACATGTACCTTCCTGCAGCCAACCCCAGACGTCCACTGATGCATCATATACTGGCAAAGATGTGAGTTCCTGTGCATTGGTCTAACAGCAGAGACTCTGCCACAGGCCCAAGAGGTGGTGTGTGGGACAAGCAGGGGTGCAGGAGTGTACGCAGTGCAAAGGTGTAAGTGGTGGCAGGGGTGCAGGGGCTGTGGAGGGTGCAGGCAGTTCAGGGGATGCGGGGGTGCAGGCAGTGCGGAAGGGCAGAGAGTGGCAGGGGTGCAGAGGTACAGGGAGTGTAGGGGTGCAGGAAGGTGCTCAGGCACGTGGCCAGGGTCAGAAGGCAAGTGCACATCCTCGCAGTCAGCCTGACCCCGGGAGATTAGTGCAATGGTCTGGGGTGGCGGAGGGGGCGGCGGCGGCGGCGGCGGCGGCGGTGGGTGGGAGGCTGCCCGGGCAAGCCGGTCGATTTCTTCTCTTCCCTGCAGCCTGGCCTGGGGGGGCGTTGGCCGCCGGAGATTCGCCAGATGTTGGACTCCAGGTAAGCTTGCTCCTGGGTGGTGGGGCGGTTAGGTCAGGGGGCGGTGGCAGCGGCAAGGGGGCGGAGCGGGGCTGCCCCTGGCGAACTGATGGAATAGCTGCCTTCTCCCGGCTGCCGGGCCTGGGAGCGGCCTCTGCTGCCCCAGGTCGCCTGCACACACCTGTCCCACTCAGCTTGCTGAGTGGGGAGTGGAGGCGGTGTCGGTTAAGGTGCAGGGCCCACGGGGATAGGGGGGCTGCCGCACGGAAGCCGGTCAATTCGCTCCGCTCTCCCCCGCGGCGGAGCCAGGGGCGGCTTCTGCTGCCGTAGAGGCGGGACGCCGGTCTCCAGGTGAGCTTGGTCCTGGGAGGCGGCGGCGGCGGCGGCGGCTGGGGGTTGGGGTCCGTTCCAGGGAGCTGCTCCATTTCTTCTCTCCCCCGCGGCCTGGCCTGGGGGCGACCTCTGCCGCCAGAGATTTGCCTGAGGTCCGACTCCAGGTGAGCTTGCTCCTGGGAGATGGGTGCGGTGCAGTCAGGGGGCTGGGAAGGTGGTGGCTGCGGGGATAGGGAGGCTGCCCCGGGGGAGCTTGAGGATTAGCTCCCATGTCTGTGCCGCGTGGCCTGCAGGCGGCCTCTGCTGCGCCAGGTCCCGGGACAACCCTTTCCCACTTTGCCTGCTGGGGGCGGGAGGCAGGGTAGTCAGGGTGCACGGGTGGCGGGGGTCGGGGGCCTGCAGCGGGGGAGCGGGCACATTTGCTCCCATCTTCCCCGCGGCTTGTCCTGGGGGCGGTGTCTCTTGCCCTGGGTTAAGAGACACGTGTATCCTAGTCAGCCTGGCCCCAGGAGGCGGGCGTGTTACGTTGGGGGTGGTGGCAGCAGCGGCAGGTTTTCCCATGGAGCCGGTCCATTTGCTCCCATTTCTCCCCATGGTTTGCCCTGGGGGCGGTCCCTGTTGTCCCTAGTTCGCCGGACGTCCATCTCCAGGTCAGCCTGCTCCCTAGAGGCGGCCACCGTGAGGTCAGGGGGCAGGAGCGGTGGCTGCTGTGGGGGTAGGGGGCTGCCTTGGGGAGCTGGTGGATTGGCTCCCGTCTCCCCGATGGCCTGGTGTGGGAGTGGCCTCTCCTGCCTCAGATCACCAGACACACCTGTCCCATTTAGCCTGCTGGGGGAGGGGCGCCCTGGGAAGTGCCTTTAAAGTGTGGGGGAGGCGACGGCAGGGGTAGAGGACCTGCAGCGCGGAGCCTGTCAATTTGCTCTCCTCTTCCCCACGGCCAAACCTGGGGGCGTACTCTGCTGCCCAAGAAGCCGGATGCCCGTCTCCAGGTCAGCTTGCTCCTGGGAGGCGGGCGCGATGCTGTCGAGGGGCAGAGGCAGCTGCGACGGCCGGCTGCCCCGCCTAATGGGGCCACTTCTTCTCCTCTCCCCTGACCTGGCCTGGGGACGGCCTCTCCCGCCCAAGATTAGCCTGAAACCCCACACCCGGTCAGGTTGCTCCTGGGAGGTGGGCGCGGTGACATCAGGGGTTGGAGAGGAGGGGGGTCTGCCCCTGGCGGGCTGGAGGATAAGCTCCCATCTCTCTGGAGGCCTGACGTGGGGGTGGCCTCTGCTGCCCCTCATTCCCGGGTCACCCTTCTCCAGGACATATTGCCCCGGGGGTGCTGTAGGCTGCGGGGGCGGCGGGTTGTTGGCGGGGGTATGGAGCTTGCCGCTTGGGAGCTGGTGGTTTAGATCCCATTTCCCCCGCAGCTTGGCCTGGGGGCAGCCTCTGTTGCCCCAGGTCGCAAAGCACTGTTTCCCTGACAGCTTAACCACCGGAAGTGGGCAGGATGTGCTGAGGGGGCGGAGGCAGCCGCCAAGGCAGCGACGGAGGGGGCTGTCCCTGGCCAGCCGGTCAATTTGTTCCCATCTCAACATTTGCTGTCCCAGTTTCGCAGGACGCCCTTCTCCAGTTTATCCTTCTCCTGGGAGGTAGGCTCAGTGCATGCAGCCCAAGGTCTGGGCTCTCCCCTGGGGAGGGGCAGAACTCTCTTCTTCTTCTTTGTCTTTATTCTTCAGCGAAGGAATTCACTGGACCCAATTCCTTATCCTGAAAATTGTAGCCTGTGTCTACGGAAAGCTGCCTTGGACAGTGGTGGTTTCTGCTGGGTGGGGTTTTCACATCAGATGATGCCCCAGGCAGGCCGGAAAGCTATTACTCAGAGCTTCTTCGTCTGGAGTTGGGAGGGATCGGCCCCGCCATCCCTCACCATGCTTTTTAAAAATGTGTTACTCCCCTCTTTTCCCTAGGTGACATTTAGGTTATTTTGTCACAGATTACTGGCTACACTCATCCCAGTCTCAACACATCTTTTAAAACATTGGGTGAAGTGATAAGTAAGGGGGAAGAAGATGATTACTAGAAAGATAACAATACTTAAATAATGCATTAAAGCTAAATTCTGTCAATCTTTCTCAAATGATTTTTCTCTGATTCAAATCCACAACCTATGAATGCTGTACTCCTGTGTA
>NC_045731.1:17403328-17435141 GCF_009834535.1 Camelus ferus | reverse complement strand
GAGCCCCAGAGCTCTGGCACAGCCTGGGGTGTGGTCAGTGTCGGGGCAGGAAAGGCCCAGGGAAGGGGCTCATTCAGGGTCAGGGTCCACTCTGCAGGGATGCTGGACCTGGCAGCGATGTGGTGCTTCAGAACTCCCCTGGGCTGGGTTTCCAAGCTGTGGGATGGAAGGGCCTCTCCTTCCTGCGGTGCAGTGGGGGGAACTAGATCCATCATGAATGTCAGCCCTGAAAATGGAGGCTGCGCTACATCCATTCCTGGAAAGAAAAATCAGGCCCCTCCAGCCCAGGTGACTCAGAAAGTCATTCAGCAATGTTCGGGGCCCCCAGTTTAGGCTTTGAATTAGAGCTGAGTGGCTCAGGAGGCCAGATCCCTGTCCGTGGCTCCAGGAGTAGGCTTTCTGCTGGGGGACAGGATCCTCACAAACACCTGTGTCTTTGTGGGACACTCCCCTCTGACCAGCTGGGAGGCAGGGTGCAGTTGTGGGAAATCGTGTTTCCATGAGCAGAGGGCCACCAAGTGGTGGGGGCACAGGAGACAGTGAGAATGAGTCCCGCAGCCTTTCTGGAATCAAAAAACTGGCAAATGTGAAAAAGTGCATAATTTGTTTTATTGAACAGGCTGCTTATGTACGTTTGGAGGGCCAGGTTCAAGGACTCTGCATCCCTCCAGGACAATAGCCTCAAGAGAAGAACAGACAGAGCAGGAGGAGATGTGGGGTTTCTCCCAGGAATGAGGCAGAACAGGGATTTCTGCAGATTTGCAAGGAGACCCCGACCGCTGAGCACGGGGTTACAACCCCACGTGACCCTTGTCGTGTTTGGCTTGGGCTCTGGGTCTGGCCTGATCATGTATTCTTCCAGCTGAGTTCCAGAAATTCAGAGGGTAGACTTAGAGAGGCTGCGTTTGGAACCCGGTGTGGAGACGGAGGGTCCTTTATCCTGAGTCCCCTCAGCCTAATCACTGTAGCTGAGTTCCAACACCACCCAGGCCCCCAGGGTGGCCGTGGAGGGAGAGCAAGCCTGGCAGGTGACCCAGGGGTCCCACTGCTGTGCCCCTCCCTTATCTTTGTTCCCTTTCACCCCGGAAGGTGTGATTGTCTCATGTCATGGTGACAAGCCATCTCTCTTCTCTGTCAGGTGGGATCCCCACCCCCGCTCAGCCTTCTTTCTGCATGGATGCTGAAGGACCAGGCTCACTTGAAGTTCTGAGTTTGAGCAGTAAGGTGGAAACAAAGAAACCAATGGAAACAAAGAAACAAGTCATTGTGGCAAAGCTCCCCACCACAGAGAAGCTGCCCTGAGTGGAAGGGAGGGTGTGGGCATGCCCATTTGTTTCGTGTCTCCCAGTGCTCTTCGCTTTCTTATTGCAGACCTGCATGGTTACAACAAAATGATCTGCAAAACTGAAAATATTTACTCTCTGGCTTTTACAGAAAAGGCTGACCAGCCTCTGGTTCCCGTACCGGTCAACTGATTGGAGTACCTTTCCAGTTTGGAAACATCTGGGCAGGCCCAGGTTTGCAAAATTCTTTAAGAGTAGTTATGGAGTTTTGCTTCTAAACATTTTTATGGCTGTATACTTCTGAGCTGAGGTTGTGCTGTGTAATTCTGAGCCGGGATTTTCTCAAACTGTTTCTTATTTCTTATACCGGACACCCCTAAATTCCAAGGGGAATGGGATGTTAAGGAAGCCATGGAGTTTAGGAAAAAGATACAGATTTCATTTCCATTTAAGCATCGATGTATCTCCATCCTAGGCAGTATCGGTTCTGTGGTATTGATAGGGGAACTAAATAGCAACCAAATTTATAGAAAATAGTGGGTCATTGGGTACACAAGTTCTTCTTTTCAACATTTTTGTAGTGTTTGCAGTTTAAGATGACCGTTCCTGAGAAACAGGCAGCCTCTTAGAATGAAATAGCATTTTCCCTGAACCATACTCAATTTTTATTTCGTAGACAGCAGGAAGGGCAATCACACATCCAACACTTGGGGACCTCAAAGATAAAACGTAACTTTCTGGGAGCACACTCCCCCCGTCTCCCTCTGCTCTTTTCACTGTCCCATTGTCCCTGAAGGCTCTTTCGTATCTTCTGCTCATGACTCCAGTAACTCTTCCTTCTCGTCCCTCAGCTGGTAAGTTTACTTTTCTACTTTGACCAAGCAAACTGAAGCCAACAGAAGAGAACTTTCACCAGCAACTCCCAGCACATCCGCTCGCCTTCTGATGTCTGTGACCTCACTCTCGCTGCCCCACCTCTTATTACAGGTGACATCGAAAGCCAGATCATCCAAAAGTCACCAGGGGGCCCATCCATACAATCTTCTCCGGGCTGTCACTCCCACATCCATCCTCTCTGTCACTACCTCATCTATTTTGTTCTCCTGCTAGTTGGCTCCTATCAGTATATAAAAGTCCATCCTCTTAAAAGAAACAAACAGCACTCCTTGACTCTAATTGGCCCCCACCAATTGCCACCCCATGTCTTTGCAGCAAATCTTTAATGAGTCGTTTAAACTCACTGTCTGCATATTCTCTTGAGCCATTCCCTTTTGCACCCACTCTGGCTTTTCCCCTGATCCCTCGCTCTATGGAAACTGCTCTGTCAAGGCCATCAGTGACCCCACGTTGCTAAATATAGTGGTCAGTTTTTAGTCTTCATCATGCGTGGCCCTTTGGCAGCATTTGACCCAGCTCTTCCATTTCTCCTCCCCCGTGTTCCTGCTTCACTTGGCCTCCAGCCCATCGCTCTGCTTTCGATCCACTGGCTGGTCTTTTGCCAACGTCTCCTCTTTTTTCCAAATATTTACTGCGAATGTGCCTCGGAGTTGGGTCCTGGGTCTCTCCTCTATCTCACTGCTATACTTTTGGTGGAAGCAACCAGACTTGGAAATTGACATGCCATCAATTTCTCGATTTGTCCAAAACTCCCTGATTGGCCTTTTCCATTTGGAACTCTCTCCCTGATACTCATATTCTTTTTCTTTCATTCATCTTGCTTTCACATTCATACATATGTTCTACTGTGTAAATTACTTTTCCAAATTTTGAATCAGTCCATACATATCATGTGAAATGCTCAGATCTCTATTATTTCCACTAAGATGCTTATTCTACCTTAGAACCTTTCTGCATTTCTGTATTTATGTCAATAAAGTGAATAGTATTTCTACAAGCCTCATAGTTAAACAGTGTGTTTGTTTGGGGCTATTATGTAACATGAAATAATGATACATCAACATAGTCCTTTTTCATTTAATTTTATGTAACACCAAGATGAGGTTTTTGCACTGAAGACTGTTTCATTGAAATTTTACCTACGTTATGGACAGTCAGTTTATGTGAAAGCCCTCATTTCTCCCCTTTTCTGATATATTTTCCATTTGGCTATTATAACATATACCTTGGCATGAAATAAAATTCCAAATCCATTCACATAATAAAATTAATACATTTAAATTATATTTTTTAATGTTAAAAAGAAAGAAAAAAACCCCAGACTCCTCTACCTATTAGGCATTTCTGTGGCAATATCTAATAGACTCCTTAATCATGACATTGAAGAACTGAGCTGATTCCAGCCCCTTTCCACCTGCTCAGCCCCATCTTGTCCCATCCCCTGTGGATGGAGAGGACATCCATCCCATTTTCCAGGTCCAGATGTTGGAACCATGTTCTTCTCTCTCTCTTTCTCTTACACACACACAGACAGCAAATCCAGCTTGTTAGAAAATTCTGGCTACTCTGAATTCATTAACCACCTACTCCCTGTTCCCCACCCTCCTAGGAGCCACCTTCAGCCCCTTGTTGGACACCAATAGCCTACTTCTTCCATCTTTGCTTTTCTACAATCTCATCCACACAGAGTCAGAGGGAGCCTATAAAAGCATACATTGAGGGGGTGGGTGTAGCTCAGTGATACAGTGCATGCTTAGCATGCATGAGATCCTGGGTTCACCAGCACCTTCACTAAAATAAATAAATTAACCTCCTCCCAAGAAAACCCAAAACAAAAGCATAAATTGGACATCACCCATCCCATCAAAACTCACTAAAAGGGTCACCATTCCATTAGGAGCCAAAGTCGTCCCAAAGTCTTCGAGGACCCGGCCTGCTCTGCCTCTCCGCCCACACTCTCCCCATCACTCTGGGGGCCTCTGGCTCCGGCTCTTCCTTCTTCCTCCGGATCTATTCTGCTTCAAGTTCATTACTCCTTGAGATCTGCCAGGATTGCCTTATTCCCTCCTGCCTGCCTCCCACCCCACCACCATCACCTGAGTTTGCTCATATCACTCTTATTTTTCCCCAAGCTCTTGCTACCCCCATCATGTTGCCTGTTTTCTCTGCTAAAACTCTGAGCCCCCAGTGATGGGGAGTCGTGTCTATTTTGTTGACTAATAAAGCCCAAGAGCCTTGGGAATGGGTATAGTTACTAGATTCCCATAAGTAGTAGGAGCTTATACAGATTTGCTGAATGAATGCAGAGGTCCTGGTCCAATTCGATGGAGCACTTCTGTGTCCTGCTCAAAGATTAACTCTCCTTTCCTCCTGAGAGAGGGTGACCACTTCCTTGGTGATCAAAGGCAAGATCTATTTTCTTTATGCTGTTAACCTTAGGCGGGGAGACTGGGGGATCTTCATTTATATTTTAAAATTTGATTCACTCTGCAGTTTGTCTCCTGTCTATGTATCCTTTTGAGAAACCGTTTATGAGTGATCATTCTTCCATCAGATTGAACAGGATCCAGGGGGAAGTACCAAGCCTGTCCCATCGGCCATCCTGTGTGTCATGTCCTGTGACCCAGTGGATGCTCAGCACGTAAGTGAACCAACAGGAGTGAGTGAAGAGATGGGAACATCTCATTATTGTGGTGGCTGCACTCTGTCCGATGCCTTGAGATTTGGGGAACGGTTTACAAGTGCGGAGATGTGAGGGCAGGTCCTCTGTGCTCTTCCTGAGTGCCCTGGCCTTACCCATTCCCCCAGCCCCCTCTGGGCAGCCAAGCCCAGGAGCTGGGCCACCGGCGATTGTGCTGATCAATAATCCACCTCACCCAAAGTCCGGGGGTAAGAGCGGCCAGCACAACTGGTTGTAGACTCTGAAGTCAGGTCCTTGGAGGAATTCCTCACTGAACAATGTTTTGGACCTTTTATTTTTCTCTATAGCCTCCAGCTGAAGAAACAGATTGCCTTAGGTACATGAAAGGTGAGGACACCTACTATCCCCATGGAGCCCAGGTGGGGCTGGGAGTCTGCTGTTTGTACAGCCGGTGGGCTCGTGTTGCTTTGGGCATCCCTGTGCCTGAATTCCTGCAGTACACTCGGTGGTAAGAACGGGGGTGCCTGGCAGGGAGGGAAGCGGGTCGGGGGACTACACAGCTGGGGAGACGTTAACCTGGGGTGAGCGGGAGCCGGCTGATGCATGGAATCTCGGTGCAGGGAACTCTCCAAACTCAGAGAGGTTCCCACTCCCGCAGGGTCCCTTTGATCAGGGTGCTAGGCTGTCAGCACTGCAGGGTCCCTGTGAGGATCATGGTGCCTTCAGGCAGTGGGAAGTGAGGGGTCCAGTGGCAATTAAATTAACTGTGCACCCAAAGCCAACCCCCGTCTCTTTCAGCCTGTTTCCTAATCTGCAAAACTGGAATGATGTTAACCATCCCGCAGGTTTGTTGATGGGCTGGGACACACTAGACAGCCAGGAGCTGGAATTCCTCTGTGCCCTGATTGTTATCCTTCCTTCACACTATTTACTCTCACAAGTTCAGTCTCTCTGTCTCTCTCTCATTCACTTGTAACTTTCTCTCCTGCTCTGGTTTCATTTGATTCCCACCCTCCTCCCAATCCCCAGATGAGTGAAATTAATTTCTGTGTGTCAGTTCCAAATTCCCGGGAAAGATGCTCTGTCCCCTCTGGATTGGTTGTCCAACCCATCAGTTGCAGTCAGAGGAGTGAGTCCCTCTGTGACCAGAGGAGGGGCTCTGCCCAGCCCCCCAGCCACCACTGTGGGAGCACATAGCTCTCCGAGGAGGAGGTACTGGCTGTGACTTGGTGTCACTAAGTGTGAATTTATCTCTCCTCTTGCCCCACCTTCATCCTCCTAAACAAAGATGAAAATTAAACACTCCCGAGATTTGTGTCATGGAACACTCAGGGTGGGGGCTAAGAGGGCTGGATTCCCTGCTGAGTGTAAGGGGCTACAGTGACTCCCCAACGAGAGCCTGTAAAGGAAACAGCACCGGCCCCACCGGACACTTAGGGTGCTGAGTCTGCGTGACATTGAGCCAGGCTTCTGACCACAGCTCAGGGGTCTGGTCCTGACCGGTTAGTCTTTGAAACCAACCAGCTTTGGATTCCTCAATCCCTCCCTGAGGTTTTACCTGAACCACGAGCTTCTGTATCTCTGAAGACAGATGATGAGGACCCTTCACGTAAGGCATTTGCACAGCCCTGTGCGGGAATTTGTGCTGCACGGTCTGCCCGGCGAGCTGACCAAAGTTCGTATTTTACTGATCTTAGAAATAGTCTGGTTTCCTGATGCACTGTTTCACTGAACAAGCAACAGAAGCCACCTCTGGCTGATAAAAGCAAAAAAGGGACTTAATGAAAAGATACTGGGAGGGTGCATGGAGTGGCCCAGACCAGAGCCGACCCGGGGGCCGTAGGAGATGTTGGGGAGCCCCAGGCACCAGGCTGCGCAGGGTGCTACCGGGCCCCCTGCTGCCCCAGCAGGGACCCCCCCTCCTCCTGACACTCCACCTCACTGCAGGTTCATGTCCCGGCAGGGCCAGGTCACACTGAAGCCACCAGCACACACCTCAATGGGGGAGTTGGCCCCTTCTCAGCTGAGGGCGTGCCTGGTGTGGGGAGAGGCCCAGTTAGAGGAAGGCGGTTCCCCTACTGTTCCAAGTTAATGCGCAAGTCAGTGTCCATCACTCAGGAGAGCCGGGCTGGTCGGACCTCATTGTGGTGACTAGGCCGTCTGAGTTCACGTATTACTTTTTAGGTTGGAAGGCCCAAGAGGGAGAAAAAGTGGAGGTTCTAGTACTTATTTTATATTTCCCATGTACCAGGTGCGGTAAGCAAGCCACTTCAGACAAGGCCCATAACAACCACATTAATAGGCCACGGAGAAAGTCATGCAGTCAGGCCTCTGCAGCCCCGAAACCCGTGTCCTCATCAGTTCCGTAGTTACCAGTGGAAGTTGTAGGGATTTATGGGACTGTGTGCTCCTGTGGGGGCTGGGATGTGTGTGTTTAAATCCACATCTTCAGAAACTCGGCCAGAACCACAGCCACTGATTGTCTGCATGGAGGCAGAGGAGGGGAGGCTTCCAGCCTCTGGTCCAGCTCGTGTGGAGCTCAGAAGTTGCTCCTTCTGTCCTGAAAACAACACCAGAGCTGAGGGAGCTGCAAACCCACTGCTCTTCTTAGATCCACAAGAAAACTGAGGGGGAAAGCTGCTCCCAACACAGAGAGGCAGCCGGGCAGGCTTGGAGAGTCACAGCTCCCAGGGCAGAACCCGCTTTTGTAAGAACCCCGGGGGCAGGCAGATTTAACAGGTCCCTGAGGCCAGCTGGAGGCTCAGCGTGGGGAAGTCCGAGTGTGACAACTCCAGGGGGCCAGTCAGAGGGGCCCCCTGCTCTTTTTCATGCATTTTACCTCCAGGACCGTATCCTGTTCTCAGAGTGAAGATCATAGGAAAACTCCTCATGGTTCCTGCCAGGAAAGGAAAAAATAGCTCTATTGAAATACACCCAGAACATTCTCTTCCATTGTGGGGGGTTGTGTTTTGTTTTTTTTTTTTAATGAGAAATTATTTTACCAGAGCCTAACCTACCTGGGGGAAGGGAAATACCTTCTGTGTCACCCAAATTGGGGTGGGGGAAAGAGACACACTTGTGGAGGTCACAGCTCAGGGCACAGGCTCAATGAGAACTAATCACAGGACTACAGATGCCCTGCTCTGTCCCGCTCCCCCAACACCTTACCTCCATGTCAGTAGGGCCCCTGTGTAATAACAGGAATAAAATTAAAAGAAGTAAATGTCTCAGGAGTGTCTAGGGAAAACCCAAAGACAGCGGGGAGATGAAAACAAGGACACACGGGTGGCTTTAGCCTCTCGCACGAATAGCTGTAGCAAACTACACACAGCCCAGCCCCAGTAGATAAACAGAAAACCTCACAGAAGAAACTATTTATTTTGGTTCTCTTACCCAGTGCATTCCATGGTGCATCCTCGCCTAGAATTGAGTGGAAGCAAGTCCATCTCAGAAGGGACATACCTGAAGAGAAATGGCTTTCCAGACTCTGAAGGGCAGAGAAAGCACCAGCCTGGGTTAGAGAAAGGTGAGGGGTGGGGTAGGGGGTGGGCTGCCTTCTTCCCCAAATAAGGAACCTTCCTGAGGCCAGCACAGTGGGAGGGAGGGCCATAGGGTGGAAGCAGCCAGACTTCTTCCTGAGAAGTGATAGGATGCCTCCAAGGGACCATTCAGGTGCCCAAACTGTGTCCTGATGGTGGGAGCCAGTCGGTCTGCCTCAGAGCCCAGGACTGAGGTGGGCGCACAGCAGGCCGGTCTTACTTGGCCGGATCCATTTCACTTCTCCGAAACCCTGTGTAAAACATGAAGCGTGGACGACCTGGTGAGCACAGCTCTGCCCTCAAGACCGGTTTCAACTCCTCTCTTCCCAGAGAACAGCATCTCTGAGCCCGTCCTGGGTGACCTCACAGAGATCACCCTAGTGGCCCAGGCTAGTGACCGGGAACATGTACCTTCCTGCAGCCAACCCCAGACGTCCACTGATGCATCATATACTGGCAAAGATGTGAGTTCCTGTGCATTGGTCTAACAGCAGAGACTCTGCCACAGGCCCAAGAGGTGGTGTGTGGGACAAGCAGGGGTGCAGGAGTGTACGCAGTGCAAAGGTGTAAGTGGTGGCAGGGGTGCAGGGGCTGTGGAGGGTGCAGGCAGTTCAGGGGATGCGGGGGTGCAGGCAGTGCGGAAGGGCAGAGAGTGGCAGGGGTGCAGAGGTACAGGGAGTGTAGGGGTGCAGGAAGGTGCTCAGGCACGTGGCCAGGGTCAGAAGGCAAGTGCACATCCTCGCAGTCAGCCTGACCCCGGGAGATTAGTGCAATGGTCTGGGGTGGCGGAGGGGGCGGCGGCGGCGGCGGCGGCGGCGGTGGGTGGGAGGCTGCCCGGGCAAGCCGGTCGATTTCTTCTCTTCCCTGCAGCCTGGCCTGGGGGGGTGGTTGGCCGCCGGAGATTCGCCAGATGTTGGACTCCAGGTAAGCTTGCTCCTGGGTGGTGGGGCGGTTTAGGTCAGGGGGCGGTGGCAGCGGCAAGGGGGCGGAGCGGGGCTGCCCCTGGCGAACTGATGGAATAGCTGCCTTCTCCCGGCTGCCGGGCCTGGGAGCGGCCTCTGCTGCCCCAGGTCGCCTCACACACCTGTCCCACTCAGCTTGCTGAGTGGGGAGTGGAGGCGGTGTGGTTAAGGTGCAGGGCCCACGGGGATAGGGGGGCTGCCGCACGGAAGCCGGTCAATTCGCTCCGCTCTCCCCCGCGGCGGAGCCAGGGGCGGCTTCTGCTGCCGTAGAGGCGGGACGCCGGTCTCCAGGTGAGCTTGGTCCTGGGAGGCGGCGGCGGCGGCGGCGGCTGGGGGTTGGGGTCCGTTCCAGGGAGCTGCTCCATTTCTTCTCTCCCCCGCGGCCTGGCCTGGGGGCGACCTCTGCCGCCAGAGATTTGCCTGAGGTCCGACTCCAGGTGAGCTTGCTCCTGGGAGATGGGTGCGGTGCAGTCAGGGGGCTGGGAAGGTGGTGGCTGCGGGGATAGGGAGGCTGCCCCGGGGGAGCTTGAGGATTAGCTCCCATGTCTGTGCCGCGTGGCCTGCAGGCGGCCTCTGCTGCGCCAGGTCCCGGGACAACCCTTTCCCACTTTGCCTGCTGGGGGCGGGAGGCAGGGTAGTCAGGGTGCACGGGTGGCGGGGGTCGGGGGCCTGCAGCGGGGGAGCGGGCACATTTGCTCCCATCTTCCCCGCGGCTTGTCCTGGGGGCGGTGTCTCTTGCCCTGGGTTAAGAGACACGTGTATCCTAGTCAGGCCTGGCCCCAGGAGGCGGGCGTGTTACGTTGGGGGTGGTGGCAGCAGCGGCAGGTTTTCCCATGGAGCCGGTCCATTTGCTCCCATTTCTCCCCATGGTTTGCCCTGGGGGCGGTCCCTGTTGTCCCTAGTTCGCCGGACGTCCATCTCCAGGTCAGCCTGCTCCCTAGAGGCGGCCACCGTGAGGTCAGGGGGCAGGAGCGGTGGCTGCTGTGGGGGTAGGGGGCTGCCTTGGGGAGCTGGTGGATTGGCTCCCGTCTCCCCGATGGCCTGGTGTGGGAGTGGCCTCTCCTGCCTCAGATCACCAGACACACCTGTCCCATTTAGCCTGCTGGGGGAGGGGCGCCCTGGGAAGTGCCTTTAAAGTGTGGGGGAGGCGACGGCAGGGGTAGAGGACCTGCAGCGCGGAGCCTGTCAATTTGCTCTCCTCTTCCCCACGGCCAAACCTGGGGGCGTACTCTGCTGCCCAAGAAGCCGGATGCCCGTCTCCAGGTCAGCTTGCTCCTGGGAGGCGGGCGCGATGCTGTCGAGGGGCAGAGGCAGCTGCGACGGCCGGCTGCCCCGCCTAATGGGGCCACTTCTTCTCCTCTCCCCTGACCTGGCCTGGGGACGGCCTCTCCCGCCCAAGATTAGCCTGAAACCCCACACCCGGTCAGGTTGCTCCTGGGAGGTGGGCGCGGTGACATCAGGGGTTGGAGAGGAGGGGGGTCTGCCCCTGGCGGGCTGGAGGATAAGCTCCCATCTCTCTGGAGGCCTGACGTGGGGGTGGCCTCTGCTGCCCCTCATTCCCGGGTCACCCTTCTCCAGGACATATTGCCCCGGGGGTGCTGTAGGCTGCGGGGGCGGCGGGTTGTTGGCGGGGGTATGGAGCTTGCCGCTTGGGAGCTGGTGGTTTAGATCCCATTTCCCCCGCAGCTTGGCCTGGGGGCAGCCTCTGTTGCCCCAGGTCGCAAAGCACTGTTTCCCTGACAGCTTAACCACCGGAAGTGGGCAGGATGTGCTGAGGGGGCGGAGGCAGCCGCCAAGGCAGCGACGGAGGGGGCTGTCCCTGGCCAGCCGGTCAATTTGTTCCCATCTCAACATTTGCTGCCCCAGTTTCGCAGGACGCCCTTCTCCAGTTTATCCTTCTCCTGGGAGGTGGGCTCAGTGCATGCAGCCCAAGGTCTGGGCTCTCCCCTGGGGAGGGGCAGAACTCTCTTCTTCTTCTTTGTCTTTATTCTTCAGCGAAGTGGTTACTGGCCCCAATTCTTAATTCTGAGAAAGTGTAGCCTGTGTTACGGAGGAGCTGCTGGACAGTGAGGTTTCTGGGTGGGTTTTCACATCAGCTGATGCCCCAGGCAGGCAGGAAATCTATTACTTAGAGCTTCTTAGTCTGGAGTTGGGGGATGGCCCCGCCATCCTCACCATGCTTTTTAAAAATGTGTTACTCCCCTCTTTTTCCTAGGTGACATTTTAGGTTATTGGGTCCCAGATTGCTGGCACACTCATCCCTGTTCTCAAACATCTTTTAAACTTGGGTGAAGTGATAAGTTGGGGAAGAAGATGATTTACTGAAAGGTAAGAATACTTAAATTTGCATTAAAGCTACATTCTGTCAATCTTTCTCAAATGATTTTTCTCTGATTCTAAATCCATGACCTAGTGAATGTTGTACTCCTGTGTAAATCATTGATCTTCACATCACACTTGTTGAGTGGTCAACGAGATTTGTTATTTAGATTATTCCTGAAAGGAAAAGCTCAGGCTTTTGAGAATTCCTTGTCTGATGTCACCCAGGCAGTCACAGTAGAAGACAGAGCTGATATAAAAATCCCTCAGCCTGCCTGAACTGCAAAGCTTCTGGGATTACTGATCCCTGAAATGCAGGTGACTCTTGATGATAATCTGGGGGATGGTTTACATGATCAGATTCTTCCAGTCCTGTAAATGGGTTCCGTGGCCCCAGCCCCGGGAGAGCTGGTCATAAGGGCCATATCGTGAGGGGTGGGATGGGAAGGCAAGGTCTAAGAGCTGGCATCACTGAGATTCCACACTCGCTAAACACAGACCCCAGAGCCTAATTGTTGTCAGGTTCTGTTCTGGATTTGAGAGTGTGTTCAGACATGATTCTTGCCCTTCAGGGGTCACTGCCTGGGTGGAAGTAACCTTTACATAAATCTGGGGAGGATGACAATTAAGTAGATGGGCTGTTATGATTCTCAGTGTGCCCAGGCTCGCTCTTCCAGGCACTCGTGGGACTAACGAGAGTCATGTTATTCACTCATACACTGATTTATTACCCTTGAATTGATCATTTGTCCCACAGTAAGTGAAACAAGCGATGAGGAACCTGAGTTTTGTCCCCTTTCCTAGCACTGATTGTATCTGTCAGTCAGGCGCCCTGCGTATGCATTGTGAAATGGTGGTATTTCTTGCCCAATGGGACTGCACTGTCAGTTCTGAGAATCAGGGGAGACACGTGGGTAGGACAGCACACTGACACACATGGCACCCCCCCACCCCATGAGACAGCATTGTCGATGCTCAGGTGACCCGATGTAGACCGCGGTGCTAAACCTGAGCATGTTTAGTGATCTTGGTGGCTATGAAAATACAGACTGCCGGTCCCTACTTCTGGAGACTCTGAGGGTGTGCACCCCAGAATTCTGCATTTTAAGAAGCACTTTAACTAATTCTGATGAAGATGATCTGAGTGTCCCACTGAGAAACACTGGTGTGCGATGCACCAGTATTGAGGATTCTCAGGGAGCGATGTCTTTTCAGGATGGTCCAAGGGCCCTCACGAGACTTTTGCCTTGGGTGTAATTGTATGTGTTCGAAAGTGATGTCTCTCACTTCCAGTGCTTGTCAGCATGCTCTGTGCAGGGATTTGCTCTCAGCAGATATCAAAAACTATAAGTCTTCAGGTCACCGAGCTAGAGTGTGAGCGATCTTTTATTTTGGTTTTCTTTATTGCAATGCAGAGTCTCCCGAGAAGAGATTCAGACTGAACAGCTTTGTGTCGGACTTTGGAAGACCGCTGGTGCCCAAGGGGTTCTCTGGCAGCACAATGACGAATCTAGGTCCCTCTTTCACTGCTACGTCAATGAAGTGGACCGCTTGGACAAGGCCAAAGCTGGTATCCCAACCATAGCCCTTGACAGTGATGTTCGGCTCCAGGAAGCCATCAGATGCAGCAGGTGGCCAGAGGAGGAGCCGAACGGGCTCATGAAATGTGACACCCCCAGCTTCATCAACACGGACCAGAACTCTTCCTTTGGGGAAGATGATCTCCTGATTTTGGAACCACCTATTGTTCTAGAAAATAAGCCAGTTGCCCAGACCTCACACAAAGACTTGAATTGGAAATGTGCTTTGTCAAGTGTTTCTCTGAAGATGTGAAGTCTGTCTTTGTATGGCAGGAAGTCCCCTTTCACAAAATTGTATGTGTTTGTGTCTGAGAGAGAGAAATGGAGACAGACAGAAAGACGGAGACAGAAGAGAGCCCCCTCAGAAGAGAGCTAGTTAAGGTGAGTTTTTGTGCCTTAGTAAACATTTGGGGTTTTGGGGGGAACAAAGTATTTACACTGTCTCATTCTCCTCGTTGGAAACCTTGGCCCCGTCCTCAGTGTCAGCGGCCTTGAACGGGGGTTGCCATGGTGCTTTTCATCTGGCGCTGCCACTTCCACGCTCTGCCTTTAGCACGTTGCTTTGCCTCCCAGGGCTGCCACCCTTTAAACTGTAAGGTGAGGAGTCTGGAGTAGATGATCCATCCCAGCTCTGCTGTTTTGCAAATTTCTGATTTCGTATTCGGATGAGGCTGGGATACACCCAGAGCAGTATAAACCAGGCCCTACCTCCTGTCTCTTGCTGGGGCATCCCTCAGGTCTGTGCCTTCTACTCAAGCCTTTACTGAGCCCAGCTTTTGTCAGGAGCCCAAGTGCCTACCGGGATGGCAGGAGACCTGTCTCTCGTGGTCACGGTGGCCGACATTTCTATTGGTTGTGCTGAAACAGCTCTTCTGAGATCCTCCGGCCACCCTTGCTCCAACCTGAGGACAGACCTACCGTTCCTTTCCTAGGAGGAGGATCAATCCATGGTGCATTTTATGACAATCCTGTCCCCAGGAATGCACGGAAGGTTATCAGCTGAGTGAGGGGAAGTGCCTCTGTGTCTCTGTGTCCCTGTATCTCTGTCTGCTCACAGTGCCCTGCCACCGGCTACTGAACAAGAAAAGTGCTATTCACCATGCTGTGTCTTTTGCAGATGTGTAGGTGATGGTCTTGTGGCTCATGTGTGGGCTTTGTGCTGGGATGGTGAAGGGCTTATAAATACCTCATCAACATGTATTCGAGATGGCCTGGTGCCACACAGACTTGATTCATGAAGGCATCAAGCCTGCACACTGGTTTGGAAACAACTTGGTTTTGATCAGTCACACTGCATGCATGACTCACTGCTGATCTCTGGGTGGTTTTTTCATTTTAGATTTATTCACCCAGTGTCTTGCTTAAGCTGAAAAATACATTTATTTCACTAGAATATTCTCAGATTCTTTGTTTTCACACATCCAGTTGTTTAATTCCTTTAAAAATCATTTTGTGTTTATAATGCCTCCTAATATCTATCATCTCTAGGTTCCCAGTGGCCTGAGCCATGCACCAGATTTGATGTAGGAACTGTTCCACCAAAAGAAATCCCTTTGCCATAATATCTTTTGAGGAAAATATTATTCTTTAAGGCTCTAACAGTAAATCGTAGAACAAAGCATGGAACATTTATTGTAGTTAATACATGTTCATGCAAAAAGAAATGATATTTTCATTAAACAATGTTGATTTTAATAACTTTTACTAATGTGAATATTATTACTCATAATTTAAGTAACCAAATAAAACCACAGTTATTTATTATGAAGATTGAAAACTATTTACACTGTCTCTCAATTAGAGGTAGCTTTATTAGAAGACTGAAGGGTATTTAAAAGATGGAAAAATACCCATGATGACACCATCATTTTTATTAACTAAATATCAAGAACTGTGCAGGGTTAAGATTTAACCCTCTGCAAGCTGTCAAGTTAGCATGAGGTAGTTTGTGGATGCTGCCAGAAGACAGGAGACTCCCCCAGGTTCAGAGACAAAGAACTTCTGCCAGCACAGCAGGCAGCTTGGGGTTCATGTTCATGTTGGTTCCTGAGTTTCTTTCCTTTTGCTGTTGTAACAAAGGACCACAGACTCAGTGGCTTAAAGCAATACACATTCATCATCTCACTGTTCTATTGTGCAGAAGTGCAAAGTCATTGTCAGTGGGCTAAAACCAACGTGTGGCCAAGGCTACGTTCCACACCGAGGCTCTAGGGAGGGATTCGTCTTCCTACCTTTCCCAGCTTGCAGAGGTGTTCACACTCCTTGGCCCAGGGCCCTGTGTCACTGTGACCTCTGCTGCCACTTTACATCTCTGTCTCTGACTATATAGATATAAAGGAAGAGTCTTCTACATCTGGTATGGACCCTTTTTCCTAAATGGACATTGTATCTCTATTTATGTGCAGATTAAAACCCCTTCCCTCCAGGGTGTGGTGGCATCAGCTCACAAGATTACCACTCTGGGCTTTAAGTGTCCTCTTTGTATTGTCACCTGGGAACTTCTCTTTCCATAGTTAGCTCTGTGTTACATTTGTTGTTGTATTTTACCCGGCATTACTGAAAGTTTTACTTAAAAGGGATCCTAATTAGCTCTGTTTACCTGTTTCCAGAGCTGAAAGCTTCAGTTCTAGAGTATCTGTTTGATTTCTCTTAAAAATACATTCCAGTATATTTCTCTGGTGAAAGTCTTTACCCTGTTGTCTATTCTCCCATAATTTCCTTATTTTCTTGAATATATTAAAAGTATTTTATAGCCTTTATTGGTAACTCTGATGCCTACATCACCTGGGGGTTTGCATCCTTTGTCTAATGTTTCTTATTCTCATATTATCCGTTATATAGTCTTGACATGTTGCATGTCTTGAAATTCTTTATTACATGGCAGACATTGCAAATGAAAAATCCATATGTTATTTTCCGTGAGAGGTTTTCTACCTTCCTGTTAGGCAAACAGGGTGAGGGACTGATCATGTCGCTCCAATCAGGCGCTGAGGTGGATCAGGACTGAAGTGCCTTTTTTCTTAAAACAGCTTTGAGGTATACTTGGCAAAGTAATTTTCACACGTATAAAGTGTACAGCTAATACGTTTTGACATAAGTATATCCCCAAGAAACCATGACCACATTCAAGAGAGTGAACATACCCATCACCCACAAAGCTTCTCTCCTGCCATTTGTTGTCCCTCCCTCCCTCCCCATCTCTTCCCCTGGAAACCATTGATCTGCTTTCCATCACAACATATTGGTCTGCATTTTCAAGATCCTTGTATGAATGGATTAATGCAGTATCTACTCTATGTTGTCTGACTTCTTTCATTCAGTGTAATTATTTTGAGAGTCATCTGTGTTGCTGTATTAATAGCTTATTTTTCTTATAGCAGAGTATTGTTTAGTGCTGAGTTTTTACTGAATAGTTTGTTGTGAGCAGTGTTTGGATAGACCATCATTTGTTTCTCCATTTACTTCTTGATGGATGCATGGGTTATTTACAACTTGAGCTATTATAAATAAAATTGCAGTGAATATTTGGTTACAAGTCTTTATATGGACATATGCTTTTCTTTTCTAAAGCACCAGATGAGGAATATCTGGGTTATATGGTAGATAGGTATTTACCTTTTTTAAAGAAACTGTTAAAGACTTTTCCAAAATGGTTGTACTATTGTAAATTCCTTGTGGTGTGTATCAGCTCTGGTTGCTCTACTTCCTTACCAGCACTTTGTAAGGTCGGTCTTTCTAATCGTATTCATTCTTGTATGTATGTGTACTAGTATCTCACTGTGGTTTTTAAAAGCATTTCTCTAATGACTAATGGCATCTTTAATCAGCATCTTTTCATATGCTTATTATCCATCTGGATATCTTTACTGAAGTGTGTTTTCTGGCCTCATTCATTCATTCAGGTGTTTGCATTATTATTGAGTTTTGAGACCTCTTTATTCTGGATCAGATACAAAGAGAGACCTTTATCAGATATATGATCTGCAAATAGCTTCTGTCTATGGCTTGTCTTTTCATTTGCTTAGCAGTGTTTAGAACAGCTTTGAAGAGTCTTCATTTTGATAAAGTTCACTCTATCAGTTTCTTTTTAAAATAGATTATACTTTTGGTGTCATAGCAAAGAAATATTTGCCAAACCCAAGGTCATAAAGCTTAAGCCTATGCTTTTTCTCCTAGCTGTTTTATAGTTTTAGATTTCCTATTAAGATCTATGATCCATTGTGACTTAATTTTTGTATATTTTGTGAGGTGTGGATCAAAGTTCATTTTTTTTTTTTTTTTTGCATATCACTATCTAATTCTTCCAGCACTACTTGTTGAAAAGATCCTTTCTCCACTGCATCCTTTTTGAGAATCAATTGTCTATATAAGTGTTGGTTTAGTTCTGAACATTCTATTCTGCTCCATTATTCTATTTTCCTGTTTTACACCAACACCATACTTTCTGATTACTGTAGTTTAAAAAAAAAAAAAAAGGCTGAAAATCAGATAGTGCAAGTCTTCCAACTTTGTTTTTCTTGTTCAAAATTGTTTTGGATATTTGGGATCCTTTGAATTTTTATATGAATTTTAGAATCAGTTTTAAAATTCCTTACATCCTGTTCTGCCAAAATTCCACCCATGTCTTTGGCCATCTCCAAAGCCACATTTTCTGAAGAAGTCTCTCTAGATCCCAGGTGAAAGGAATTTCTGTTTCATCTGTGCTCCAATCACATTTGATAATATTTGATTACATTTATTCATATTTGGCTGGATGTACTTGTGTGATCTTTCCTGCCATATAGTAAATCTCTCAAGATTTGGAATCTTGACTTGGTTCCCTCTGTCTGCTGAGAAAACTAGTTCTATGCTTTGCAGGAGTGAGCCCTGCAGTAAGAGGTATCTGCAGCACACATCTAGCTCATTGCTTGCATATCGTCAAGGAATCCTGCAGATTTAGAATTGTTTATTGATTGTTGTCTCCAAGACGGCTCAGCCTTTTTTATTTCTATTGCTACTGCTGCAGTTTCAAAGGAAAATGGGCTAATTATTTTCCAAATATCAAAACATACTGTAATTGAGCTGTGACGCAAATTATGTGCTGCTGTTTCTTAACAACCTGCTTAGTGTTCACAGGTACCTTCACTCATGGAACTTTTGGGAGAATGTCATATCCTCAGAGATAGCAATGCTGTCTTTGGCGACCTGAGCGGTAGTATCTGAACTCACTCCTGCTGTTTTTCCAGTGCCCCCTCTAGCCCTCCTCCAGCCCTCCATGGGGGGCCTGCAGTTCTGCCCTCGAAAATCCTGTTGCTTCTCAGGAAGAATTCCCTATGAAACATATTCATGTCCTTCTTGTGGGGACATTCAGTCCAGAGACCTGACAGCAGGGGAAAATGTTTAGACTGCTTTTGGTAGAACGTAAATTCTTCCATACTTGTTAGAAGCAAATCCAATGAGGAAACTGTGTTGGCATCTAACAAATCAGGATAAATGTCTGATGAGGAAGATCAGCTTCCCCATCCCACTCAGGCGTCATGTTGATGTGACGCTCACCTTGGCTAACATTTTCTCCTGTGAGCAACGTGAAGTTCAAGACGTTATGAATGGCTTTTTGTTTTTCTTCCTTAGTCTTTCCACATTCACTGTGTCTGGTGAGATTATATGAATCCTGCTTATTTTCAGCCCAGCACTAAGCTTTTTAAAAGGATCACGTGTTTAAAAGGCTAGTGGACAATTTGTTAGAAGATTGAAATCCTTAGACTTTGGTCCTAGAGTTGAATCTTGGTTACTGGTGAATGAGAATTCCCGTTAAAATTTTAAATTCAGTGATATAAAGTTTTAAAAATAGTTAAATATTAGTCAATTTCATTAAACACTATAGCAGTTATTTACTTTTAAGCCTGTCTCTGGGGCAATTTTGCAATGATTCCCTCCCTTTATTGATTCCCTCTTTATCAGAATCCTTGAGAGGTCCCTGTCATCATTGTCAGTATCATCATCATCATCACCATCATCATGGAACTGATTCCTCTGGGAGATTCTAGGAAAATAAAGAGCTGGACGGGGTTATGTGCAGGTCAGTGTGTGCATATACAGTAAGAACAGTTGTCAGACATTAGATTCAAGATACCCATTCCATTTAGAGAAGAATGTGGTCATGAAATCCTGATGTGCTGAATGAAGGAAGCGATGGGAACAGGGTAGTCAATGGAAAGGAGGAGGAAGTGAGCGAAGCGGGGAGCATAGGTCCTTGGTTAGGTGATCAGCACATTGGTGAGAATGAGGGGAGTGTGATGGCAGAATCATGTCCCTCCCCGGCCACAGGGTAGCCACCTGTGACATGTTACTGTACATGGCAAAATGCATGACAGATATTTTAGGACAAAAATCTTAGAGGATTTCTGTCTTCTAAATTGTCTATCAGTTAGCATTTTAAACCCATGATACATTATTAAAGATTAGTGCAGGGGGACAAATAAAAAGGATTCATATAATCTCACCAGACATACTGAATGTAGAAAGGCTAAGGAAGAAAAACAAAAAGTCATTCATATGTGCCTTGAACCATAAAATGCTCATGAGAGGAAATGTTACACAAGGTGAGTGTCACAGCCACATTCATAATGCCTGAATGGGATGGGACAAGGGGATCCTGAGATGAGACAATAGGGTGAGTAGCCTGGATTGTCCAGGTGGGCCGAATGTAATCACAGGGGTCCTTGAAATGGAGGACATTTCCCAGCTGAGTTTAAAATCAGAGGGAGGTGTAGCCATAGAGCAATGTTCAGAAAGGCTGCTGACCATGAAAATGGAGGAAGTCGTGGGGCACAAGCTAAGGAAGGTGGGTGACCTCTGGAAACTGGAAAAAAACAACAACAACAAGGAAACATTCTCTTCTAGACCCTCTAGAAGGAAGGAACCCTGCTGCTACCTTGAATTTAGCCCAATGAGAACTGTGTTGGATCTCTGACCTCCACAGCCATAAGCTGATAAATCTGTGCTGGTTTAAGCTCTTAAGCTTATGGAAATTTCTTACATTGGTAAGAGGAAAATAACATAGTGAGCCGTAGTGTAACGGATTAAAGGTATAGGATGGGGTGTGGAGAGGATTCTGACATTTACAACTAAAAAACAACCAGGTGAAGTGGGAAGGTGTTTTAAGGAAGACCTACCTGGCAGGGCTGTTAAGCAGACTGGAGCGAGGGGAGCATTGGAGTTAGAGGAATCAATTAAATCTCTACCAGAAAAATAAGGAATAAAATGTAACAGGGCTTCAGTGATAGTGGATGTAGGAATGGAAATGGGCAGAGAGACATAAATATTACTTTGAAATTAGCTACAGGTTTGATGACTGCATGTTGGGGAGACTTAGCCGATGTGTGGACTGAATGTTTGCATCCCCTCAAAATCCATATGTCGAAACCCCATCTCCCAGGGTGATGGTATTGGGAGGTGGGGCCTTTGGGAGGTGATTAGTAGGATAAAATGAGGTCATGAGAGTAGAGCCCTCATGAATGGGATTAGTGTTCTTATACAAGCCCCCAGAGTGCTTGCTTCTCTCTGCTCTCTGGGATATGAAGATATTGGGAAGACAGCCATCTTCGAGCTGGCAATCCTCTCAAGGATACATTGACCTTGAAAGTCTCAGCCTCCAAACCATAAGGAATATGCTGGTTGTTTAAGCCACCCGACCCACGGTAATTTGTTACAGCATCCCAGACTGACGAAGACAGTGGAGAATGCCTCTGAGTTTGGCACTGATTGCCTGGAGAATGCTGAAACCCAGGGAAGTGGGCAGCACAGACGTTTACTCATTTAATCCTGCCAACACAGTAGGAGATAGAGTCTACATATTCCTCGCTACTTAAAAGGTAAGGAAAAAGAGGCACAAATAATAACAACGACAACAAAAACAACAATAATTTGTCCAAGATTCACACAGAACCCCCTGGAGGCAGAGTGAGAATTTATACTCAGGCAGGCTGGCCCCAGAGCCCCTGCTCATAACTAATAAGTCAGATCACCTTGCTTATGTGGATCAGTTTTTTTCAACTGTGATATGAGGGTACTGTGTCCAGTAACTTATAATTTCAAAATACTTCACTGTAACGGAATCATTAGTCACAGGCCTTACAAACCACAGAAACCTACACATACAAAAATAACTCGTTAGGTCAAGATAACCAATAACGTTTTTAAATATTATACCTGCTGGGCCTTTGCAATAAAATGTCTTTTTATAATTCTGTCTGGCTACAGAATAACTTCATAATCCTGCATGTTGCTGGTGGCTCCCATGTTGGACAGCACGGGCCTAGAGATTTTAAATTACTTGCCCAGACTCGCCCAGGAAGCTCGTGGTGGGATCCGAGCTATAGTCTGGGACTTTTCCTTCCTATCCAACAAGTCCCTCATGGAAGTTTAGAAGCTTCTCCTTTGGTGCCCAGCTGTCTATCCGTACTTATAACATCTTGTCAGGTGTTCCAGCCTGCTCCTGAACATCAGCCAGAACCCACTTCTGCTCTATTTTGTCCAGGTAATACCTTCTAGCAACTTCCATTGCCTTCTTGGCATCAGTTCTTACCTGGAAGGGTAGTGGCTAGAGGTGGAAATGTGTCCACATGACAGGTTTTTCATAAACATAGCAGGAGTGGTCAAGAGAATAAAACGTCAGGAAGATGAGTAGAAGCAGGTCATTTAATATACCAAATGGGTACTTTCAATGTCTGTGTTTCCGAGTCCAGGCTTGTTCTGCTCGTGCATTACAGGCCAATAAATCAGGAGACCAGGTTTTGGGGCAAGAAATAGCGACTTTAATTTGGAAAGCCAGCTGAGAAATGGTAGAATAATGTCCTGGGGAACCATCACCCCAAGTCAGATTTCAGGCTCTTCTTATATTAAAAATGGGAAGTGGGAATGCTTGGTTGTTGCAAACTTGGTGTATGAATTCTTTGTTGTTAGAATCCTTTGTTCTTGCAGCTCTTCACCTGGGTCACATCCGTGTAAACCTCCAACAAACAAATGTTGTTTTCTATTCTGTAACTTGTTATCTTTATGTGAATAGAAAAGTGTTAATATCCTTCAAAGTCAGAGCCTTGAGAATAGGGTCTCCTGTATATTTCAGGCTCTAGGCAACATTGTTTTACAAAAGGTGCAGAACCAACAAGACTAAGCCTAGGAAACAGGGCACAGGGTTAAAGTCAAAGGAACAGATCTAATATGGAGTCAGATTTTTTCTTTCCTATTTCAGTAGTGCCATGGAGAAGGCAGTTTGGGCAGCTTTTTGTAGGGTCCTGGAGGCTTTCTCTCTCAGCCTCTGTGTGCCTCTGTTGAAAACCCTTCATAGCTATCTGGCCTGCTGGAAAACCACTCCGCCTGTTTTGCCCTGAAGATGTGTTCTGTTTATAACTGATCTCTACTTCTTGGAAAACAACTCAATAAAAACTCAGTTGGTTTTCCACCAGCCATGGGCAGGGGTGAGGAATAGCACTTTATTATTTTATGAAAAAAAAATAAAAGAAGTCTTAAAACAGCACTGGGCACATAGGAGAGAGTCAATAAATGCTTCCTGGCTGAAATCAAAAGTGATGGCTCAGTGATTCCATGGCTGCTGTATTTGCTGAGCTTGCTACTCCTTTGCTCCATTACACATTTTTTTAACTGAAAAAGAAATACATGCATGTGGTTAAAAAATTTCAAACAGAGCACAAAAATACACAAGTGAAAGAAGTTTTCCCTCATCCTCTCTTCTTTCAGCCCTCCCTGGAGATGCCACTGTTTACAATCCTTTGTGTGTTTTCCAGATATGCTATGCACATTCCGACCTATGTATGTAAATTCCTTTAAAGTATTACTTATTTTTAACTTAAAGGGATTTAAATCCTCAAGTGTCTTCTGCCCTGGTAATAGAAAAGAACAAATCTGACTCCATATTAGATCTGTTCCTTTGACTTAACCCTGTGCTCTGTCTCCTAGGCTTCATCTTGCTTGTAAAACAATGTTGCCTAGAGCCTAAAATATACAGGAGAGCCTATTTTGAATGCTCTGACCTTTAAGGATATTTAACACTTTTCCATTCATATAAAGATAACAAGTTACATAATAGAAAATAACGTTTGTTTTGTTGGAGGTTTACAGGGATCTGACCCAGGCAGATAGCTGCAAGAACAAAGGATTCTAACAACAAAGAATTACTACATCAAGAAGATTGCAAAAACCAAGCTCGTAGGAAAGGAGCCTGAATTCTGACTTGGGGAGATGGTTTTCCAGGACATTAGTTTGCCATCTAGGTCTACAGAAAGTTGCTATTCCATGCCCCAACACCTGGTCTCCCAACTTACTGGCCTGTCCTGCACTAAGGAGAATGAATTTGGACTCAGTAACACTCCTATCTTCCTAGCAAGCTGGGCACTGGAATTGAGGGCAGCTATCCCACACCCAGGGACATACTGTGTGCCCTTGATGGTTCCCCGAGGGTGGGGTGTGGTTTACCCAGGAAGGATGGGGACTATGCACCAACACTCAGGCAGTATGCTCCTTTTGGGATCTGACCTTGTACCTCCCGCTCCCCGCCAGCACAACACCTGGGACAGTGGAGGTAAGGCAGAGATCTTGCCTGCCTGTGTCCCAGCGTGTAAAAGGGGAATATGTACTCTTTCCAAGGTAGTTCTGAGCGACAACACCTGCGGGTGCTTGGTTCCCAGAGCAAAAGGAAACCCAGCTCCGCTTGGGGGCAACGGGTGTGATCCCCGTAGGGGTCCTGCAGAGGCCTTGGGTGGAGGGCTGGACCAGGGAGGTAAAATATGAGCTGCGGGCCTTGAAGGGTTAGAGAAGTGTGCAGAGGCAGGACTGCTGCCTCCTTCAGGATGCCCCCAGAGTTAAAACTATTTCTCTCCATCTCTGCTACTCTCCTCCACCCTCCAGATCCCTGCCTTCTCTCTGCTCCTCCTGTCCATGTCTCTCCCTCCACTTTTCCCCTTCTCCCCTCCTCCTCCCATCTTCTCCGTCCCTCGCTTCCCCACCTTCTCTCGCAGAACCCAGAGAGGATCGCTGGCCCTCCTGCGCATGCGCAGTCGGTGCCAGCTGGACCGAGGGTTGGAAGCTGCAGCTCCGAGCCGGGGATCGGCCCCAAAGGCTTCTCAGCTCTTTCGCCCGGTAGGACTTTGGCTCCTGCCCCGGCGCCCCGGCCACAGCTGTCCAGGGCCAGGTGTGCACCTGCCGCCTCTCGCCCCAGCCGGGCTCCCCTCAGTCCGCGGCTGGCGTCCCCTTCCCCTCTCCCGCCCGCGAGTCCTCTCCTCCCGGGCTGCCTCTCCTCGGCCGCCGGCCCGTCCCCGCCCCTGGGCGGGCTGTGTCCCGGGCGGGCGGGTTCTGCGGACCCGGACGGGGGCGGGCGGCTGGGGCTGGGGCTGGCCTCCGAGCGGGGCTACAGCCCGCGTCCCCCCCCCCGGCTTTCCCTGCCCCGCGACCCCGGGGCTGCCCTCCTCTCCCTTTCCCGCTCCCTGGGGACCAGCTCAGTGGTGTGGGCGCTGCTCCCCGGGCTGAGAGCCTCCGGCTGTGAACCCCAGCTTCTCCTGGTGGAGTCGGGAAAAGGGAGCGTCAGTGCTGAGCGAGCTTCCGTCTCCTCCCTCAGTGTTTCTGCCCCAGGTAAGTACCTTGAACACTTTCACGTGTTTTGATGGCGGTGCTTGATGATGTCACTGTTTTTATAGTGAGAGGGATTACAGTGTTGAAAGCAAGGCTTGGTTCAGTTAAAAATGAGCTGAAGGCATGAGGCTGTGACATCCTCCATCCTTCCCTCTCCCAGGGTGAAACGTGTGACCGTCGATCTTAAAAAGATAGTTACAGTCCCTAACTAGCCCAGCCCAGCTAGGGTGTGTTAACAGGAACAGCACCACCAGAGGCGTTGGAGACTCAGGGACATTGCAGTCCTAAAGAGCTCCTGGCAAAATTTGGTTTGTTTTGGTTTTTTTGTTCTTCTTAAATTGTGGGGCAGACTAGTTGTATAGAGGGAAAAATAATTGTCAAGAAATATTTTTTCATTTAACATCTTTATTGTGATATTGTTCACACACCATGAAGTCCACCCACTTAAATGCTACAATTCAGCAGCTTTAGCATATTCACAGTGGTGCAACCATTAATATTCCAGAACGTTTTCATCACTTCAGAAAGACCAGTGGAAATGAATGACCTATCCACCCCTTCCCAGTGCTGGTTCTAAAGAAGTTTCTTGGTTGTTCCTGACCATAAATTATCTTGTTACCCATAAAAAATCTGGTAGGAAATCTAAACAGAATTGTATTGAATCTGTCTATCAAAGCAAGAAGAATTAATGTCTTTATGGCATAAATTTCTTCTACCCATGAATATATCTCGGACCCTATATTTTCATATTTCCAGAGCCTGGCCCATGGGAAGTCCTCATTAATTGTTGGGTTTGTGAATGATGAGATTCTATACATCGTTAGTTGCAACTGAAGCCTTTCACAGAAGAGAAAATAAACTCACTGAAGCCAAGTGACTCTCTGATGGTCAGAAAGAGTGACAGCCAGTGCTGGAGTGATCCAGTGGACTTGGTGTTTGTAACCAGAATTCTCCAGCACCTACAGCTAAGGGGATCAGAGTATTCTTTTATTTTTTCTAAATGGCGTTGCTTTTATTTTTACTTATTTTTTAAAATTATTTTTTATTGAAGTGTAGTCAATTTAGAATGTTAGTTTCAGATGTACAGCAGAGATTCAGTTATAAACATATGCATATGTATCTACATATGTTTTAGATTGTTTTTAGTACAACTCATTACAAGAAATTGAATATAGTTCCCTGTGCTATATAGTAGGTCCTTGTCATTTATTTTATATTTATTAATGTGTATCTGTTAATCCCCCTTTTCCTGCCTGCTAACCACAGTTTGCTTTCTATGTCCATGAGTCTATTTCTAGCAGCACCGTTTTTGCTAGTAATATATGCTGGTTGGCTGCTTTCAGTTTCAGTAATTCCACCTTATCTGTGGGCATTTTCCTTCTGGTGGGCCTGTGTGTGGTTTGCACACGTGATATAAGAGTTGTGTATTTGGGAGAACTCCAGGCCTCGTGTAGTGCCTGGTACAGAGTGCCCACTGAGCTGATGCTTGAACTGGGAAAAAAAACATAGTAAATGTTGGAATTTCCACTATGGTTGAGACTTCCAGGTTTCTATAACCTGTTTAGCCCACCTTAATGTTGGCTGCACCCATACTGGGTAATTTGGTGGAACTTCATGGTATGGTGGTGTAGAGACGGGGCCTTGTATGCTTCTTCTCTTTCCGTTTTCTAAGACTCATTCTCCTGGGCCTTCCAGATCCTCCCCCAGAAGTGCCCAAGGCTGGCTTGGTGCTGCGCTGAGGCAATATTTGTTAATAAGGCCCTTTCCTCATCTCTTCTGAGCCTCCGTTTCCTTCTCTGCACAATGAAGACTTAGACTAGAAAAGTGCTTTTCAGTTTCTTTTAAGCCATGTTTCCTTTGAGAAACAGAAAATACAAATCTCTCCTCCCATTCAACATATAGATTTTGACACATCCTCCAAGGAGTGACATAGCTCTTTGTGGAAAATTGAAGTGATTGTGATTCCAGGTGGCACAGAAAAGACTCTTCAGACATTTATTGCAGGGAGAGGGCAGGAAAGGGGCAGTATATCCCACTTTCTAGTGTGAGCACTGGAACAGGGGCTTGGGTTTAAATACAGTGTCCGACGTGGCCTCTCTCTAATCTTTTTTTTTTTTTTTTGCCTCTCTCTAATCTTGCACAATGTGATAAACCTCTCTCCCTCAGTTTCTTAATGCGTCAAGTTGGGGTGATAATAATTTAAGTCTTTTGTGAAACATTATACACATAAGACATTTGTTTCTCGGTAGAAACAAAACCTGCGAGAGAATCAGGGATTTCTTTAAAAAAAAAAAAATCTTGTCCACAGCACTCTGTCTGTGTCTATTTTGAAGTTCCTTGAGGGTGAGTGTTGGGTCTAAAGTCCATCGTGGGACAGGTGGCCCATGGGTCTGTGTGCCGCAGATTGCCCCCTCCTCCCCAGTCCTCTTCCTCTCAGTCCAGGATGAAGTTCCCTAGTAGATTTACACAGAGATCTTGTGGAAATGGCTTTTCATTTTATTGTTTCACGAAGAAGGGCTGCCATCATGATCTCTGTAGTCAGGTTTTGGTGACCTGAAGGCTATGCAATTACGTTTTTCTATTTAATAAAAAGAAAAAAATTACAAGTACAAAATTAGACCTACGGTGGTGGCAGGGGCTCTTGAAAGTGGGGACCATTAGCTTTGTTAGTTTCAGGTGCAGGGGCCTCTGGCCATGA
Organism: Camelus ferus; assembly: GCF_009834535.1. Taxonomy (NCBI): domain Eukaryota; kingdom Metazoa; phylum Chordata; class Mammalia; order Artiodactyla; family Camelidae; genus Camelus; species Camelus ferus. The sequence goes on along the minus strand of NC_045731.1, from coordinate 17,407,597 downwards.
GGACACATCATCGTGCTCTGAAGTTGGAGGGACCAGTGGGCTCAGTGGGAATGTTTACTGAGTGTATCTCATGGGCTGGGCATTGACCTATTTGTACTGTGTGTTCCTTATTTGAGACAGTGAGCTCATTTAACCTCAATAGCCTCTTTAATAAATTAGACTTTTTATTTTGAGATATAATGTAGATTCCCATGTAGTTGTAAGAGATAATATGGAGAGGGCCTACGGACCTTTTGCCCAATTTCTTTAAAGGTTCCATCTTGCAAAGTTGGGATACAATTCAGTAATGACTCACTAACCCTTTGAGGTTTGTGTTATTGCCCTCATTTCTATTCATGATTAAACTGGGGTTAAGAGGAGCACACAGGCCTGCCCAGGTCACCCATGGTTAGTGTAGAGTCGGGTGAAACGTGGGCTTGGGATTTCCAGGCAGTACCATCATGATGCTCTGTGGCAGGGAGCAGCATTCACTTTGCTTGTTTATTCATTCATTCAACAAGCATTTATTGAGTAAACTCTGTGGGTCAGATGCTATCATAGGTTTATCTGATTCTTCAGCAGTATGGAGAATCCGGTAATGTTTCCTTCTTTTTTTTAATCTGAGAAAATTAGCTCTGAGAGGTTATAAACCCCCCAAAGGAAATATAGCTCATAAATGAGGGATAGTAAATTTGTACAGTTCCTTCTTCTTATGCAGGTGGTACCCTAGGCATTTTACATTTGTAAACTTCCATAATCCAGATATATTCTTGTAAGGCAAGGATTTTTTTTTAATTGAAGTATACTCATGTTTACAATGTTGTGTCAATTGCAAGGTGTTTTTTTTTTTCTTGAATTTGGAATTCAAAAAATATTTTTTGAGGGGGGTAAATAGGTTTATTTATTTGTTTCATTTTTTTTAAAATGAGGTACTGAGGATTCAACCCAGGACCTCATACATGCTAAGCATGTGCTCTACCACTGAACTGTACCCTCCTCCCCAAAGCAAGTTTTCTTATCAAGTATTCTGCAGCTTAGGAGTTCAAATAAATTGGAGTTGAAATCCAGGTCTTTTGATCCTACTGTGTTTCTTTGCATTATATCCTGCTGAGGGGTGTGGAAGCAGTTCCTTTATTCATTCCTTTATTCAGCAGTTTTGAGCACTGACTTTGCATCAGGGCCTGGCTAGGTGCTTGGAAACAGAAAACAAGAAATGACCCTTTTCTGCAGAGGGCGGAAGCCTAGACCAAAAGCTGCGTAATGTGATCCGAGCTGCGGTAGCCATGTGCAGACGCTGAGGACAAACTGTACCCCCGGCTTTGCTTGGGCTTCCCCTGCCTTCTGACTGGTACACACCAGGTCACCGCAACCCAGTGAGGCCCGCAGCCCGCAGCACAGTATGTACCTCGGTCTCCTCTTCCCTCTCGTCAGGGCCTGCAACATGAACATCCCTGACTACGTGCAGTGTGCTGAGGACCACCAGACTCTCCCCGTGGTGGTCCAACCCGTGGGGATCATCTCAGAGGAGAATTTCTTTTGCATCTATAAGCGAATCTCCTTGGTGAGGCAGATCAGCCCGTGCGGCTCGCAGTGGGCACTCTGTATCCACTACAGTCACCACTATGCGCCCGAGAATGGGTGGAGCGACTTCCAGACCCACCGCAAGGTCGTGGGCCTTGTCACCATTACCGACTGCCTCTTGGCCAAGACCTTCGAGAAGCTCCACGTGCAGAGGAGCTGTATGGCACCACGCTCTATGACTCTCGGCTCTTTGTCTTTGTGCTGCATGGGGAGGTGGCCGAGCAGCCGCGCACCGACGTGGCCTTCAATTTACGAGGACTGCAGGGTGGTGGAGAAGAGGATCGAGGACTTCACTGAGTCTCTCTTCATCATGCTCAAGTCCAAGTGGCTGGACGGTGCATCCGACAAGTCTGGGGACAAGATCCTCCTGCTCTACATCCTGTTTGAGAAGGAGGACTTCGTGGGACTGGACACAGAGAGCAGGAAAGTCTACCTGGATGCCCGGCCACCCTGGCTGTGTGAAGGGTTGCTTCCCTACATCCAGAAAGGGATCAGCAAGGAGGAGGGCTGTCTTGTAGCCAAGGCGTGAGGGAGGTGCAACCCGCCGGTTTTCAGACGTTTAAAAGTGAATCCGCCTTTGTTTCAGAGAGATTCTTTTAGGGTTATTATGGACACTTACTCCCGCTTTTCAGCCAATTCCCCTGGTGTGACCCCTGGAGTTGCTGTCCAATAGAGTAGCCAAAGCCACTGATGCTAGGAGAGCTGGGGAGGAGGCTGCTCTGAGCTGAGATGTGCTCTAGGTCAAATGCACATCAGACGCTGAGACTTGTCTAGTAAAAAGAATGTAAACTATCTTGTTACTTTCTTTATTGATTACATGTCAAAATGATAGTATTTTACATACTGTAGAATAAGTAAGATATGTTCTTAAAATCAGTTTCTAGGGTTTTTTTTGGGGGGGTTACATTTTTAAATGTGGCAACTGGGAAACTTTCTTTACATGGCTGTCATTTCATTCCTGTTGGACAGCCTGTCCTGGGACAGTCTCATCCCTTTGCTTATAGATGTCATGCTGAATCCTGAGATGCAGAATGAGGTGCTGGTTGAGCTGGGGGTGGAGCCAGTGTCTCCTGCCTCCCAGGTCCAGCACCTGCACGGCTCAGGCCCTCTCTCCCTGCCTGACAACCACCATGCCAATTTAGGACAACAGAAACACTGCCAGGGGCTTCCAAATGAGCTCCTTACGCAGGGAAAGGCGTGTCACGGAGTATGGGGCACAGCAGGGAAAGATTCGTCCTCACTTTGTCCCTGTGATTAGGTCAACGGACCCACTTTGCCTTGGAAGTGCAGACGAGCTCTTCTGGGCTGCCTACCCCCCCACCTTCTGCTCTGTTTCCCTGTGTATCTATCGAGATGTCCCTCGGGCAGAAGAGGGTGAGATGCCTTTGCCGAGAGGTGGTCCCCCTTTGCTGGGGAGATTGTGGGAATCTGTGTCCCCCCGGCCTACGGCCTCGGGCCTTGAGTCTGGAGAGGGCTCATGGCGGTCCCACAGGTGACGGTCGGAGGGCCTGGCACGTGCTGCCGGGCCTGATGTGGAGGAGGTTTTCTGCGATTCTCTGTGAGTCTAAAATCAGATTCTACTTTCTGGTTGTTGGTAAGTTGGAGGAGAAGATGCCAGAGAATTGATAAAAAGAAAGTCCAGACCAGTCCTGTGAGTGACAGGCACAGGGGACCCGAGTCCCACCTGCTTGTGGTGCCTGGCGGGCTCTGGATGAATTTTCACTTCCTCCCCGGACATACCTCTATGGCTTAAGGAAGGGGCGAGGCATGTCGTGGCCATGACCTGTACTTGTCCTCGCAGGGCCCCGTGATCTACACGGCTTTCTCCCCTTCTGCTTCTTGTAGATGAGCTGGCAGATGTAGTGGCCTGGGCAAAGCTGAGGACACAGATGCCAGCACCGTGCCACTCCCAGGCTGGCTCCATTCCCGTCACCTGTCACCTCCTGCTGAGTCCCCAGGCGTCAGTCAATGTCGGTACATCGGTGCAACGTAAGCAGGGACCACCTTCTCCCCCTGGACAGAATGGTGGGTGAGCAGTGGAAGCCTGGAGCCCTGCCCCAGCCCCCTGGCCAGTGCCTCCTCTTTTGTCACAGGAGGCACTGGTGACATGTTTGCTCAGCAACTGCTTGGCTCTGAGTCTGCAGACCCACCAGAGAATGCCAGCTTGTTTTTGCCTTTTGAAGTGTGTCCTTGGGATTTGGCGGAGTAGCTGGTTGTGTGCTTAGCCCATAGTGGTTGACACTGTCACCATTGTTTACCCAGAACCTCGTGTACCAGGCATGGCTCTCGGCATCAAAATACAGCAGCGCATTAAACCTCCCTCCTGGTGGGTCTGTCTGTTTTGGTACCATAAGGGCTCAGCCAGCATCTGAACGTCAGTGAGATAACGCGGCCAGTGAGCTCGGTCAAGTAAGTTCTCCTCCAGTCACTTTTACTCCATTGTTGCTTTTACTATTCCACAGTCATTAATTTTTTAAACAATGCTTTGGTGCAGGAACAGAGCCTAATTCTCTCCTGTTACTCATGTTGGGAGTGAGTAAAATTTTCCAGCTTGAAATGCGACCACATTTGGTAGCTCAAAAGCTGCCTAGACCCATCTAGGTTGAGTTGAGGTTTGGGGGCGCTGACACGTTGGGGTCCCCCATCAGTCGCCGCTCGCCTCAGGCCCCTGCCTTCCCGAAACAATAGGTGAGGGTGGGTCTCACCGTC
>NC_045731.1:17382221-17403228 GCF_009834535.1 Camelus ferus | reverse complement strand
AGAAATTGATGCAACATTTTAACCTGACTATAACTCAATTAAAAAATTTTAAAAATCTAATGGCCTTATGTTGTCAGTTTTCATGGCTGAGTAGTATTCCATTGTGTAAATATACCACATCTTCTTTATCCAGTCATCCACTGATGGACATTTAAGCTGAAAAATCAAATATATATATATATATACACTATATACTACACATACTTTACAAACTTTCACTTCTATACCATTGTTTCTTAAACTTATAAGTGTGTCTCTTATTAGCAGAATAAATTTGGACCTTGCTATTTATCTAATGTGATTATCTTTTAATTGGAGCAATTCTATGATTAATATTTAATGTGATTAATGAAATGATTAGATGTATCTATCATGTTTCCACTAGTTTCTGTTTCTCCTATCTGTTCTTTGTCCCCAGTTTTCTCATTTATATCTTTTTTTCTATTGAGCATATTTGGTTTATTACATTTTATTTCTGATTTGGCACATTAGCCTTAACTTTTTTAATAAAGTTTTCCAGTCTACCTCCAAGTGATAAAGCCAGCTCACATCTCACGGAAGCACCTCATAATTCTACCCCTCGGCTTCTTCATACTTCACAAACGCTCTCGATACTTTGTTTCTGCTTCAGTTGATTAGCTTTTCAAAATATTTCAATTATAAGGAAAATATTATTTTCCTGTTTGGGTAATTCTCTTGATTCCCATTCCTTTGTGTAGCTACTTCCATGGTCTATCTAGTCAGCTCTCTGTAGCTGTGGGTTCTGTGGATTCATTCTGCTGTGATGAGGGACCCATGCCTACGAGGGTCTGGCTAAACAGTGTCATTTTATAGACGGGACTTTAGCATCTGCAGATTTTGGCTGATGTGGCCTTTTACACCTAAAAAAGTCTTTATCTCAATTTTGAAAAACATTGCCTTTATGTATTGAGTCCTAAGTTTACAGTTTGTCTTTGTTTTGTCTCAATATTTGTAAAACACTCTTCACTTACTCACTTGCATTGTTTTCCATGTATTTTTCTTCTGCTTATAATGTGCCTTCACCCCATTACTTTTAAGGATTTTCTCATTACTTTTGAGCATTTGTATTGTTTTATGCCTTGGTGCCTGGGTTTTGTGGAGCTTCTTAAGTCTGAGATTACAGTTTTCATCAAATTTGGAAAGTTTTCCTCTATGATTTCTTTAATTGTCTTTTCTGTCCCCGTCTCCCACTCAAGATATTCAAATGTCCCATTTATTTGAGCCCTTTAATTCTCTCACAGCTTACTGAACCTCTTATCATTTTGTTTAATTTTTGTTTTCTTTCCCTGCTTTATTTTGGGTAGTTTCTCATGATATGGCTTGAACTTTACTCTTCTCTTCTGCAAAGTAACCTGCCATTAATCTCATCCAGTATAATTTTCAACTCAGAGACTAGCGATTTTTCATGTTGAAGTGCTATGGGTTTTTCTTTAAAATATCTTCTGTATTTGCTTTTAGCTTTTCAACATAAGCAATGCCTTATGCCAACAGTCTTAATTCTCTGTATACTCAATCTGACATTTGTGGCAGTTTTGGGTCAATTTTGATTGATTGATTTTTCCTCCCATTTTTCAATGCTTCATATGTTTCTTCTTTACATGCTTGGCCATGTTAGATTGGATGGCACGTATTGTGAATGTTGCCTTTTTTGGTGCTGTCCTATGTGTTTCCTTATAAATATTCCTGAGCTTTTTCCTGGGGCAGAGTTAAATTAGTTGAGAACCGTTTCATCCCTTTGGATCTGCTTTTGAGATTTGATAAGCAGGCTCTGTTTAGCACTTAATTTAGGGCTAATTATTGTCCCCCACTGAGCCAAGAACCTTCGGAGAGCCTGAATGCCTGAAGGGCCTTCAAACCTGATGTGGTTTGAGAGAAAAAGTAGGTGGTGATGTTTATAATGTAGCATTTTACGATGCAGGAGGAGAGATTTAACTGTTTTTGGGTAGTGACTGCCCATGGAAATTCTGGCTACATTTTTAAAACGTTGAATTAAGGCTTGGAAGAACAAAGACCTTCATTCATCAGCAATCTGAGCATGGATCTCTAAAGAGCTGTCTGACCCCTGATGCTGCTTGATTAATTCATAGTGGATGACGTACCTGTCAAAAGAGCCAGAATGCTCACATTGTCGAGATCCAGCCCATCTTTCCCTGTAGTCAACACACAGGCTAAGTTAAATGACATCTTACCAATTTTTAATGAGAAATAGATGTCAAGCTTGTATGGTAATGAATTATCTCCTTGCGAGGGGAGCCAAATGAGTTCTAGGTAACAATATACATGGACCATATACTGCAGTAATGAGACAATTCAGATTTGAGTATGTGAGACAGCTAATTCTAACCATTAAAACAAAAGGACTTTTTTCCTTTTCTTTTTTTTCATTTCAAGTAGTGAATTCTTGAATTTTATAGCCAACTCTCTTTTTCTGCTGGGCACAAATATATATACACACACATATATATACACACATATATATATAAAATAAATACATTTTATTATAATAAATAAATCATTTAAATACATAATAATAATAAATTATGAATACGTATAAATAAGCAAATTATAATAAATAATACATTGTTTATTATAATAAATATATAATAAATACATATACATATTTAATGTAATATTTAATTTAAATATTTAATTTGATTTTGTCTTTCATAATTTCATATTTAATAACATGAAACTTCATATTTAGTAATATAAAATTTCATACTTAGTAATATAAAATTTCATATTTAGTAATATAAAATTCCATGTTAATAATATTTAATAATTTCATATTTAATATCATTTCATATTTGATAATGTTTAATAAATGACATTCAGTAATAGAAAATAGCATAATGAATGATAATATTTAATGTTTACAAATTTCATATTTAATACTATTTCATAATAATTTCAAATTTAATTCTTGCTTTTCATAATTCTAAAGGTTACTAATCTCCCACATTTCTGTCGCCTATATTCTTTCCTTAAACAGGTTCATAGATTCAATTCTTAACATATTCAACTTATAACATTTTCTGAGCCGTCTGGTCCTTCAGGGTGTTTATCAGGTTTTGCCCCCCAATCCACTTTGTCTTAACTTGCAAGCTAACCCAGGAGGGCAATCACCTTTTCCTCTTGGGAAAATATCCTTTTAACTTTTTAATCAGTGAAAAGAAGGGCCCCCTTTAAGCTAGGCACTTCCTGGGTCATCGCGTCAGTTAAGTGGGATTCCTCTTCAAGAGCCCACTGACCATTTTTCGGTGAGTGTGTGACGTGGTCACAGCTGTGGAGGTGCAATTCCAGCAGCTGTCTGGAGGCACAGTGGTGACAGCAGAAATGTTGTCACCTGGAATGGCAGGGACCCTTCTCCATCAGAATGGACGCAGGATCGCAGAACACGACCAAGTCCCTGACGCCTCCTGGCTGAGAAACATTCTATATAAACCCTTACATTGCTCCACCTTTGGAAAAACCAGAGTGGTTCTGGGGGGAAAATCTGGGCATGAATCTTTTGTTCCGCAAGGAAAGAAATTATTTAACTATTTTTACTTGTTTATTATGGCTTTCGTGATGGGTGTTTAGGCATCAATCCATTAGTAAATTGAAAGAAGGCAATACATTCATCTAACTTGAAAAAAAAAACCTTATTTCATTCTAAATCATCTCTGAGGTCCATATATAAAGCATAATAGAATCTCTTCCCACCTCCTTCTTCGCATAATGTTAATGCCTTTTATGATGTTATTGGATTAATTAAAGTACAAGACCATCCATCATTCTTCAGGGCTTAAAAAGAAAAAAAAAAAAAAGCTTGAAACGTGGTTTACCTACTACATGCATGAAAGAAGATTTCCCTTTCTGGGTTTTTAAGGAAAGTGGGTGCTACCATCTTGTAAGCTGACCGTTTCAGTCACATCTCTGCCTTGTTCTAATTAAAATTTTCTTAGCAGGTGAAGACTGCCTCCTGCCAATTCATCAAAACAAAAGGCTGTTTTAGAGACTCACGGCGTGCAAAATCGATGAGAATTTCGTTCAGAAATTTGCATCGTGTTTAGTGATCTTAATGGCCAAGATTTCTGGTGGACTGTAAGCCTTGTTCATTGCTAGGACCTGTGCAATGGAATCAAAAGAAATCCCTGTGACTCTAAACAGGATGCCAAATATATCTGCAATGAATGTGAGCCAAGAGATTAAACTGCTTTGCTTCCTGTTGAAGGGGTTCCCTCTAAGGAAGTTGCCAACCACGTAAACGTAAGAATCGTGTCCCATGGAACCATCTGATGTTTGACATCTGCCCATCAGCTGTGTCATCCAATCAACTTCACATACAAAAAGGTAGTTACTTTCACGTACACATTAATAACCGAAGCTGAGACACTTGGGCTTCCTAAAAAGGAACAGAAGCCAAGGGAAAAAATATGTCCCAAGAATAAGAGGCGAGTCAAGCGATCATTTAAGGCACCTTGAAAGATCCACTCCTGAGAGTCACGGCGCTGAAAAGGCACAAGCGATTTGGGTTTTAGAAAATGCATCCTGCTGGTGGTTGGGGGACTGATGTGGACTGAGGGACAGGATGTGGAGGACAGAGAGGAGCTGTGAGGGCCTTGTTGACATAATTTAGGTAAAGAAAGGAGGCTGGCCTGGTGGGAGCAGTCAGACTGGGGACCAAAACGAAAGCGCTCAATTCAAGACGAATTCAGAAATGGCATTGATCCAATTTGGAGACAGTGCATTATGTAGGTATCAGAGAAGAGAAAAGGCAGAGATTACAAAAGATGTCTCATCTATTGCATGGACAGCATTTCTAGTGGCCACAATTAAGCAGATACTGGGGGACCGTTTTGTAAGAGGAGTGGGTGTATGTTCTGGCCCTGGCTATGTGAGCTTGGAGGCTAAAGATCAAATCGGGAGAGAAATCGCGGCTTTAGTACTAGGACCGAGACTGACGCAAATTAATTCAGAGACAGAAGCTTCGAAATGCCAAGATTTAGGCTGCAGATGAAAATTATAAGGTGCAAGGGCCATTTTAAGATGGACATAGAAAATGGGATGTCACGGGAACCAGGACGAAAGGACGTTAAAAAGGTAGAAATCTTCCACGTAGAGCTAAATTAAACAGAAGTAAAACTAAAATGTTACTTTGAAAGTTTGCTAGACACAGAAAATGAGAGCTCACAGCATTCTTGAATTGGGATGATGTGATCCTATTGTCTAGGAATAAAGTGCTTTTTTTTTTTTTTTGAGTGGAGCGATCTATTTTAAATTTAAATTTGAGACGTGAGTTTATTCTTTCTTATTCTCTAGAATGAGGGTTATACCCAGTCCTAGTTTTATTAAAATAAGGACGGTAATGATGGAGCAATTAAATATTAAGCTGCCCTTGGAGAAATAGTTATTTTCACAGTATTTTTAAAAATCTCAAAGAATTATTTAATACACAGCGTGAAACTGACAGAGATGCGGTGAAATGCTCAACGTCTTGTCACTTTTTCCTTTGCTGGCTTGTTTAGAGGAAGGTGGTTAAATTATGCACCTGTATAACATCTCAGGATTTCTCGGATCCTTCAGTCTGCCAAAGAAGTCGTCAGTTTTTCATGCCTCTAACTTAGCATTTAATAAGTGAGTAATAATTTAATAACACCAGTCTTATGTGGCCTCATACATTCATTCACCCAAAGCTCCCTAAGTTCTGTGCCAAAAAAGTATGAGGTGTCAAGGTGAAAAGATTATGCACATTCTTGGAACTCAAGGGCTCACAGCGTCGTGGAAGGCAGACATGTAAATGCGGAAAAAAAAAAAAGAAACATAGAAAAATAATAAATGAAGTAAATTTTTACAGTAAGTAAAATTCTGAAAGTAAGTCAAAAGACAAAATCGTGGAGGGAATGATTCAGACTACCTGTCAGGTGGAGAAAATAATCTTTATAGGGGGAGACAGTTTTTGATCTGCACAGAAAAACTAAAAATCAGTAGGTGTCCGCCTGGAGCTTGGTGGAAAGGATGCTGGGTTTTCCAGGACCCGGACGTGTAAGCAGGTCCACAAAGCAAGAAGCACGTATCTGGGGGACCTGTCAGATGGTCTGGCCAAGACAGTCATCAAAGGCTTCAGAAGAGAAGGAGGCATGAATTGTGAGATTGGGATCAGCTTTCCAGTTTTTACTAATCTTTTTTTATCATCTAAATAAATACAAAATAAAGCTGTGGAGTTTGGTCCATCATGCTGGGCTTAAAAGAATACGAAAAAAAAAAAAATGCCCCAATAAAATGCCCTTAACTTGCACACATACAGACTGAGTTAGGTTTTTCTCTGCACATTCCAAGAAGTCTTTAAGCAGATCATCGTTATCTTGTCTTTAGCGACGGCTTTCCCATGCCTGTTTGGAATATGTGATACCCAGGACCCTAACCACTGCATGTACGTTTTCCCTAAGAAATTGTGCGCCCTTTGAGGCCAGGCAGTTAGGTTTGTTTATCACTACCTCCCAAGTGCATAGCACCAAGTCCAGCATGAACTTTAAGATTTCATTTAATCTGATAAAAAAGTAGGAAAACCTATGTTTTGTACTGTTCATTTCATCCACGATTTCTCTTTCGATGAAGTCATTTTCAGCTTTGTAATGACAGAAAATGACAGCCTCATGTAACTGCCCTTCCTTCACCGTCCATGACCAATCACTTTGTTTTTCACTGCACAGGGCAATCTCTGTGCAAATGTAAGCCTTCAGGAGCCAAAACCCCTAAGTTAAAATATCAAAGAGCACTCACGCTTCAGCCTTGAGCTTGGAGTTTCCCTGGTCCAAAGGCCTTTGGCGTGGCCCACGGGCAATAACGCAGCCCCGGTGTCTTGATGCACAAGTTGGCAATTTTTTCCAAACTGGATTTTAGGACTGATGGCTTACTCAATTGCATTAGGCATTTGTTTCTTGGTTTCTTTTTTTTTTCCAACCATGTCTAACAAGAATGCAGGGAGGAAAACTGGTCTGAACTCCGCTTCTGCTGCCAACAGTATTACATAAGGAGGTAAACACTGGTAATTGTGTTTAGTTCAATATCACTTTTAATTACGGTTGAGGTCCCCTTCCGAGTCTATGGATTTTACTGATGCAAAGTAAATAGCTTAGAGCCAAGTGGAGGCCGCCTCATGGATTTCTGCTGCCTAATTAAGGCGCGGGCACGTCGCTTCCCCCACTGTGGCCCTAGACAAAACAAGCTTCTGCGTATAGTTTCATAGTCAAAAATCCCTTTTTGTTTTACGTATGAAACGAATAAAATTGTAACTTTAGCTTCCGTTTATCTTTTGTGCTCATCCTTGTGTTTGGCTCGGTAACATAATGCCATAATGGATCTTTGATTAATTTCTGTTCTTTTATTTTTTTTTTCCTTTTTTTTTTATTGAGTTATAGTCAGTTTCCAATGCTGTGTCAATTTCTGGTGTAATGCTTCAGTCTTACATGAATATATACATTCATTTTTAAAATCTTGATTAATGTCTGTTGGATGAAGAACAGGATGCAAACATTTATAAGGCAGAGAAATAGAATTTGTTGACCTGGGGTGGTTTTGCCTGTTTCTAGGTGGAGACATGAAGGATTCATGGCATATTAATTTCGGAACTAATTTCCACCTTCCTGTGTGTCGTGTCCCCACACCCTCCTCGTGTCCGGTCTCAAATGAGACATAGAGGGAGTATTAATGCGCTGGGCTTGCGGATCCCCTCCCTCCGGCGACGTTTATTTCCTTTGGAGGGTTTCATCCACATTTGCTAATTACACAGTGACAAAGTAAATCGATGACAAAATTAATGGGAATCACTCTTTGGCTTTTTGATTCATCCCTGTTTCCTGCAAAAAGGGCCACTTCACAGGGAAGATGGCGTCTATCACACACACACGTGAGTTTTTGGGTCCATGCTTCTGAATGAGATGTGACAGGAAATGATGTAAAATCAATTAAACCATACTATTTACGTTTTTTTTATTTTTCTTTTCATGCTTCAAGTTTTGGTCTTCGGCATCTCTGGCCAAGAGAAATAGATTAATTGTTAGATCATCCAGTAAGAAAATCAGTTAATGGATTTAAGTGTCTACATAAACCAGACAGAAAAGAATCAGGTGATGGAATTTTCTGGTCTTGGGAGATGCAGAGTGTTTCCTCTTGTTGCCAACAGGACGTCCCTCGTCTTTGAGTTCCTTCCATGTTTGGCACCAACGAGCAGACAGGTTGTCAGAATTTCCTCCCAGAATCTGCCGCATCTGGTAAGAAATTTACCATTTACCGTAGAAAATTACCATTAAAACTGAGAACAGCATAGCAAATAACTAAACTGAACACTCACTCAGAGTCTGTCAGTAGAAACAAAGTTGAGATCAATAATGCCATTTCTGGTAAACTGCTTAATCTCATCAGCTGCTGCTTCCAGGTCTCCTTTTAGCAAAGCCACCCAGGGGAACAGTCCCCCCTCACATTTAGTCATCTTTCCCTCTAACTTCCTCAGAAGCAAGCTGGAGACCACGCGCACCCGCCCAAGCAGACGTCCTTCTTAAAGAAATCAGAGCCTATCTCGTTAGGCAGTTAGGGAAGTGGGGGCAGAAGGCAGATAAGGTGGGGGAGATGGAAGAGGGTCCCGAAGATGGTGTGGTGCTCGCCTCCAGCACACAGTGGCTTCACGTCCTCTAAATGATGCCAGCAAGACACCGGTTAGAACCTGAAGGTTGCAACTGTGCAGTAGCAGAGGAGGGACTTAAGGGCATGTGACCCAGTGTTCATTGTATTATAACTAACACTGAGGGTTCGCTGCCCCCTGAATGGGTTCTTCTGTGTGCACATGGGTAACGACATGCACAAAAGGGGACGAGCATGACTAAGCACCCAGGGACAAGAGCCGTCAATCAATCAAGAGGGTGTAAGAGAAGGGGGCAAATTGCCCTGCTGTGCATCCTTGGGCCAGCCCACCTCCCATTCTTGTGGGTGTAACTTTCCTTTTTATAAATAAACCTTTTAAAATCTTTCGCTTCCCAGTGCACCGTCCCCTGGCTGTAAACTTGTCTTTCGTGTATCACACAAGAAGTGGGGTCTTTATCTTTTGGGGTAACAACCCTACGTCATGCTTAAAACATCTCAACACCAAAAAGTTTTGTCTACCCGAGAGCAGGATTAAGCAAAACTATCTCCTGCAGGTTTACAGATGGAATTACATCATCCCAGCGGCTGCTCCGAGTGAAGAGGCTTCCTGTTGGCCTTACAGACGAACATTTTCAGGATTTTGTAATCGAACAACAGCAATAGAAAAGTGCAAATGAACGTATTGCTTTTATGTTTCCGATTTGAAGAATTCGACGAATGTATCATTCGGATGGTGTTTGCTTTTGCGTGAAACAGGCTTCATTTGAAAACAAGTGTGATCTTGATTCTGCTGTGTCGGTGGGTTATGTGTGTCCCTCTTTCCCTCCCTGAAATCCTGGAAGGTTCTGCAGCCTTCCGATGTAATAAATATAGGACTTAACATAAGCCTCCCAATGCAGTCTGTTTAGCAGTTTGTTGGGTGGAAAAAAAAAAATGGGAAATCAAAAGAATGCACACCAGACATTTAAAAAAGGCTTAAAGGATTCTAATCTATCTAAAGGGAGCATCATCACAGCACAGATGCTTTTGCTTTGGGCCAAAAAAATCAGCTTCCACAAAGGAAAGGTCATCTGTTTAACCTACATCCAGTCCCGTCCTTTGCACATCTCCCTGTCTGGATTTCTCCATCTCTTTACTGGATGAGTCGGAAAAAGGCGTTTCTATGCCAACTCTATGTTAGGGTCACAATCTCATAAAATTCTACAAAAGGACGTCGAAGAACGAATGAGGGAAATGGACACCTTGCAGGTGTCTGTTACACGTGTCCCACGGGGGCAAGAAGAAAGGACATTTCACGCAGTAACAGAGGTGATGTCAAAAAAAATTAAAAAGCCTGCCCACAGCAGCTGAGCCAGAATTATGTGTGGATACCTGGAACGGGCATTAACAGGGTTCATGAGAATCCTTTTATCTGGGGCCACTGTAGCCCAAATCTCTGCCCTCTAAAATGTCAGGAACTCATACAAGGCCAAGCCTTAACGGTGGATCACAGCTTCGTCTGGAATACATGTTGACTTTCCCTCTGGACGATGGCATGTTATGTGAAAATGCTCAGGCAGAGAGGTTAAAAGGAGAGAGAGAGAAGTGTGTCGGGGTCTGAGTGTGTGCGTGTGAGACAGAGACAGACAGAAACACAGAGAGAGAAGACGGCTCAGAGAAGTGACTGAAAAATAGGAGAAAAATTGAAGTCAACAGGTGGAAACATGTTGGAAAGGGACACAACATGTTGGTGTGTATAGAGTTTAAAGAGACAGAGCTCAGCATCAAAGCTCACCCTTGACTGAGTAGAAAAGGCAAAAAAAAAAAATAAAATTAAATAAATGAAAAAAAAAGAAAAAAGAATATAAGAAAGGGCTATTGAAAGCGATCATAAAGCCTGGCAAATGTCACAAAGCCTACAGAGGAATTTATTCATTGTCCCAACACAAGAGAGAGGGGTGCATGGTGCACTGAATAGCAAATTATTTTCTTCCAAGAGAGAATTGAAAACCAGGTTGCAAGCAACACTTTGGGGCAGCCGAAAAGTTTCTAAGTATCCATGTGCCTAAGAAAGCCAGCTTCCCAGTTAAGCTGAGGCTGTTAGCGAATCTGACGCCTGGCTTCCACACACCACACGTCTCAACCGAGAGCAATTACGTAGGAGTGACAAAAGCGATCGTTTTCGTTATATTCCCTTTTCCTTACTGAAAGTTCTGTTAATAAAGGCAGTTAGCAATTTTTAAAACACAAGCCGGCGCTCCCGAGAGCGAAATACCCTTCAAGACTTTGATTGATCTTAAATGTTCCAGCAATTGTTACGACTCTACCGTGCAAGGCTGTTTGTTTTAATTCCGGAATTTACCATGGAGTGCAAATGGGCCCTTCAGGAAGACGGATCATGTGCAGACTGTGATTTGAAAGGATCGCCCAACACCACAGGGGCCCAGGACAATCCTGACCAAGGCTGAGACAAGAAAAGATGCTTTTTGTAATGGAATAATAAATGACCATTCCAATATGGAAGCGATACTGACTGAGAAGCTAGCGTCCTGATTTGTTCCTCCCAAGCTATTTGGCTGATACAAAGTTAATTAATCTTTCTGGGTCTTGGTTATTCTGTCTCCGCTGTAACAAGAGGTGTGTTTTCTGGTACACACAGCACGCTTTTCCTCCATCACAGCTGTTAGATATGCATCCAAGTGTGGTAGCAACACTTTCCACCTTCTACTCAAAAATCACAATTAACCAACCTTCCACAGAGCAAGCAAGAGCTCTCTTCTTAGCCCACAGGTTTGGGATCTCATGTTCTTCTTAACCAGGTGTGATTTTTATGCCCATTTCCCAGATGAGCACACCGAACGGCAAATCGTGGAACGCGCACTGAGACGTCTCCCCAAGAGGTGGGTTTCACGGTGCCAGCAAGCTGGCAAATTACACTAAAGTTCCATCCAGTCTACATCCATCCACTGGGAGAAATGAGGTCCCTCAAAGCCCAAAGGCCATTCTCTCCGAATGCTTGAAGACACTGCCATGTGCAACAGCATGAAACATATCGTGGGGTTTCCTGGGCTCTGACAAAAAGTTGTTAGCCTCGGAGAGTGAGGAAACATGCCCCTGTTTTCATAGCACCAACAGCCTGGCACGCATCTCCACCCCTACATGGTCCTTCTCACCTGCTGTCCAGGAGGGCAGCTCTCAAACTCTCATCAACTAGAAGCTAAGACAGCTCGACTTCAAGATGAAGTTCAGGGATTCGAGGGTACGGAGAAAAGTGAAGAACACAGCAGATCCTGAAGCCAAGAAGAAGCTGAATGTGTGGCTTTGCAATTATAGCTGTATTGACAGATGTCCTGGGACCTCTGCTTGGCATGAGAATAGAACAATTAAGGGCATTTTTGTTGTCGTTGTTCTTTGCAGGAGTTTGGTTACTAAAACCCAAGAAGCATTGATTTTTTTTTTCAAATACAGATTTTTGGGTATCCTAGATTACTATTCCAGAGATATTACAGTTTTGAGGAAGGAGGGTGAAAATTGCAAACTATTAACATAATCATCTTTTCAATATTATTTTTCTTTACACAAAGGGTGGATAGCTGATATAAAATGTATCGATTACATGATCTTAAAGATGCCAACGAGAAGGGTCACCTCACCATTATCATTTTAACGGTCAAGCCTGCAGGCTGAGTTTTGTCTAATACTTGCTTTTTAAAATTAAGTCCCTGTAAATAAAATGGTGATGCAGGCATACAAAATGATCACTAAAATACGAGGCAATTTATGTCAACTAAAGCTTGAAAACTTCTGCCGCGTTTTGTGGGGGAGAGTTGAGTTATTTCAGATAAAAATTCTGGAAGATCTGCAGTTAAAACTGAAATTTCTAATTTTTTTTTTCCCCCAGGGCAGATGAGCTAATTTTAGAATGGTCTAGTAGGAAAAAAAAGAAAAAGAAAAAGAAAAGAAAGAAAAAAAAAGAAAAAAGAGACAAGGAAATAAATGCACAAATTTGAAAAGCTGATTGATGGTGAGGATGGGACCTGTCACGTCTCATCTTGACTTTAACTCACACTGTGACCTGGGACTGAGTCACTCATCCAGCCTGGGCAGGGCGCCCTCTGAGGGTGTCCCGCCTGGCCACGCTCAGCCCTGCAGGGTTCCCATGGCTTTGACGGTGGCCCCAGGCAGGGACAACAGATTTTGCTCTCTTTGTTCCATCCTGAGTCCCCTGCCAGCTTTCCCTTTGAGCCACTGCCCCCAGTGACAGAAACTGCCCAGTTATCCATCCCCCGTGTCCCTGAATGCTGCATTAATTCTGCAAGCCTCGTGCTATGAACAAAAACCCACAAACACTGAACAATGGCACTTAAGGAACACGACATGAGTCTAGACACTTTTCCATATGAAATGATGGTTCCAGACTCAGAGGGTTTTATTTTCCATCTTCCCAGGTGTTTCTTTTTTGCCTCCCCCTTACCATGTTTCTTATTTCATATCGAGAAACACGCCAGCCTCCTCTGATGTGTCTGCTCGTTTGGTTAATCTCACCAAGAATTTCTCGCTCAGAGAGCGGAATGAATAAACGTGTAAACATAACTATTACACTTCACTAACACTTAGACGTAACTAAAACATAAAATATTTTATAATTAAAAGAACGATTTTGTGGCCAAATATTTTAAAACTGTTTTGTAACTAACATAATTTATGACTGAACTATTTTATAACTAAAATGATGGCTATTTCATAGCTGAAACAGTGACTGCTTTATAACTAAAATACACAGACCAGAATGAGTAAAGAAATAAACGTTCTTGAACAAAAGCAAAAGTATTCGCTGGGAATGCATACATATTTAGTAGTTGCTAAATAAATGTTTTTAAGATCACTACATTAATGTGGGTAAGAAATCCAAAGGACAAATGTGTAATTTATAAGCCTGAAATTAACTCAAGGAGTTAGTAAATAATTTTAATTAAAGAATGTTCTAATATACTCTCAATCCTAAAAGTACGTTTGTAACCGTTACCTACCATCTTTCCCTTGTAAAGTGCAATTATCTGGAGTGATTTAGAGCGCATGCATTGCGGTCAGGTGGAGACACCAAGAAGACTGGTGGCCTGTGGTTCCAGGAATCCCTTAAATGACAATGTGAGCGATAAACTTGGTATCTCCTTGAGAAATCACTAAGCAAACGTGTTTGTTCCTAATACAGATCATCCTTAAAAAAGGCCCCCTCTGTGAGATTTTCTTTGCATATTACAGGGTAGAATTAAGCTTCAATTTTTTTTTTTAACTGAAATATAGTCAATCACAGTGTGTCCATTTCTGGTGCACAACACAATGTCCCAGTCTTGCATATACAGACATATATTTATTTTCGCATTTCTTCCATTAAAGGTTATTACAAGATATCAAACATAGTTCCCTGTGCTGTACCAAAGAAACTTTTTAAAAAAAATCTATTTTTATAGAGAGTGGTTAACGTTTGTAAATCTCAGACTCCCAAATTTATTCCCTCCCTCCCCTTCCCCCAGTAACCATAAGCTTGTTGGCTGGATAAAGAAGCTGTGGTATGTTTCTACAATGGAATACTACTCAGCCATAAAAAAGGATAACATAATGCCATTCGCAGCAACATGGGTGGATCTGGGGATCATCATTCTAAGTGAAGAAAGCCAGAAAGAGAAAGAAAAATACCATATGGTTTCACTCCTATGTGGCATCTTAAAAAAAAAAAGAGACATTATGAGCTCATCTGCAAAACAGAAACAGACTTGCAGACTTAGTAAATCCTCACTTTTAAATAAAGAAGAGTTTAAAGACAATACAGTGCCCAGTGTGTACTTCACTACGTGTTCTGAAATATTGAAAGGAGAAGACACCGTGGTTTACTTAGAGTGAATCCGCTTAGAGAAGACAGAAGGAAGTCTTGGGAAGAAGCCTTCAGTGCTTGGAGGAGAGGGTAAGATTCCGCTCTGTTTGGGCAGAAGGAGCTATACGAAAAAGGGGGCATTTTGGTTTGCCCAGAATTGTTTCCAGTCGACAGGGCTATTACAATTCCTACATGGGATTCTCTTGAGTTTGTAAACCCTCTCCTTAGAGACGGCGTCTGAGAGTGGCTCACACAGGGAATTTGCATAGTCAACTTTACAAGATGCTACAAAAGAATTTTACAAAGTCCTTGTACCCATTTTACTTCCCACCAGCAGTGATAAAGTTCTCGCTTCCCACCTCACCAATGCACGGTACGTAACTCCACATCGGCAGCCTTCGGGACAGAGTATAATTATACAGAATATAATTGCTGATTTTAATTTGCATTTCTGAGTGGCTGGTGGCGTGGAGCATGGGAATGTCTACCTATGTTTATCAGGAGCCTGGATACCTTTTTTTTTTTTTCCTGTTAGATCACCAGCTTCTTCCTTATTCATGTGAAAAGTTTGTCATAGCTTCTGAGTTCTTCGACATTAAATCTATTATAAACATCTCCAACCCTGTGCCCTGAAAGTTTCACGTTTATTTCTATGATCCGTCCCAAATTGATTTCATGTTTGGTATGAGGAAGGGGGTCAGCCGTCACCTTTAATTTTCCTGTGGATGTGTAATTGGTCCAGCAGCTTTGCTGGAAAGTCTGTCCTTTCTTGTTCCACTGCAGTGTGTTAAAAAAAATAAATTAAAATCCCCTAAGGAAACATAAAAATAAGAGGAAGTCTGTAAGGAAAGAATATAGCAAAAGGACCCCATGTGGCTAAGCAGGGACCCAAAATAACATGGAGCCAGGCAGTCACGACGGGCCTGTGGATCAGTCAGCTACTCTGTGTTCTCAGAAAAGTCATGAGCAGACAATTCCTGTTGATGCAAAATCTCCGATGACAGCCCATCACGG
Source organism: Camelus ferus (assembly GCF_009834535.1). Classification (NCBI taxonomy): domain Eukaryota; kingdom Metazoa; phylum Chordata; class Mammalia; order Artiodactyla; family Camelidae; genus Camelus; species Camelus ferus. Next base: position 17,387,720 of record NC_045731.1, on the reverse strand, counting down.
AAAAGTGCCATCAAACTACCGGGACGTGTGGTCAGGCTGCAAGGGTCATCCGGTCCCCTGAGGGTCTCCCAGCTGCAGCTTCTAAGATTTGTGCTTTAAAAGTCGCTCACCCCCATCACCCCCTCTCCACCCGAACGGACTGCCCATCACAGCTGAACGGCACGGAACCCAGATTTGCAAACACTGTTTGCTTCAAGATAAACCTGGACTCTATTTTTTCTGGAATTTGTGTCTAATTTAGGAGGACAAGTGATACCCACTGGTTTTGCATGTGTTGTTTGGTCAATTAAGTAATTATATATTTATATGACTGTCTATAAAATTTCTACTTCATTCTGTTTGTCAGTTTTTCTCTTCTGTCCCTGTCCATCTTAATTACTTCCAATTCCAAATAAGTTTTGGTAAGAGGTGCACAATCCCTTTAGATTTTTTTCCTCTTCAAGACTTACTTAACCATTCTTGGTTATGTTTATTTCCCTATCAATTTTAGTAGTAGTTTTCCAATAACCACAAAACTGGATCTCTCGCCTTTTAAGGTTGCTTATAGTTTTGAAAAATAAAAATTTAATTTGTTTTTGTTAAGATCTATAAAGTCTTAGTCTTAATGTCCTCTTCCTTCCTTGGCCTTTGGCAGCTACATAGGTATTAGGTAAAATATTTAATAGCAAGTTTTCATTATTTTATTTATTTATCGATGCAGCCCTGTAAGTTACCCTCAATTTATTTTGTGTTTCTGTAGGACGTTAATTATGACTTTATGGTTTTCTAAGGTTCTATTCAAATTTCCAGACCAGTTCTCAAATAAAACTTTATATTACACACATATTACATATTCTGTAATACTATAAAGTTAGAAATCTCCTAGAGAAAAATGAGGTGATTATTTAAAAGTTATCAGGCAGGGGGAGGCTGTAACTCAAATGGTAGAGCGCATGCTTAGCAGGCACAAGGTCCTGGGTTCAATCCCCAGTCCCTCCTCCAAGAATAAATAAATAAGCATAATTTCCTCCCTCCCCACCCCAAAAAACCCAAAATACAATAAATAAATGAAAATAAATTTTTAAAAAATGAAAGGAATTATCTGAATTGGTGGGGCTGGCTAGCTGACTGCACGTGGTCCCTGCTAAATCTAACATCTATTATTATTTGTTTAAGTGTCCTATATAATTAACAGAGTAAGGAATATTTGTCTTGTTCAAGGTCATAGGTATTGTGAATGCTGAAGGTAAAAAAAAAAGTCAGAAATTGTTTGCACTGAAATGACGTACTGTGCTATTAAAAACCAAATTGAGGAAAACAATGGATTGTTTCTCCATCAAAACTGCTAACTTGGTCCTTTAATAGGTTAAAGAAAATAATAAAAGAGGATGTGAATAAACATTTTGAAGTGAGTAATTTCTGGTAATGCAATGAGACAAATGGAAATCGTTTCCAAAAAAAAATGAGTATCAGTGTTCTTGTGCCTGAATTTCAGTGTTGTTTTTTAGGTTTTCTTCGTAGCAACCACTCACGGTTCTGGTGCTTATTAAATAGTTACAGTACATAATCTTTCTGAAAACCTTTCATTTATTTTCAAATTTCAAACCCCCTGTGATAATTGAAAAGTTACAGATGGGAGTTAGCTGATTCTAATTCAGATTCAGAATTCCTTTTTTTAGTGGATTTCCACCAAATAGAGGCATCAATTGAGAGCCTTATAGGGAATGAATTTCAACCAGTAGAGAGATGGAAGAAATGGATTTTCAGAAACAAAGATAAAAGCTGCTTTGGGAGGGTTAAATGAGCTTTATGAAACGTACCTTTTTTTTTGTATCTATAGTTAAGTTCTGTTTATACAGTTCTGTACATACAGTTAAATTCTGTTTATCGCAAACATGTAACAGACAAATGTCATTGAAGCCTTTCGCTCTAAGGAATAACTCTGGGGTCAGCGTGTTCTTCTGCCTCCAAACTGATGCCTTACAACTTGCTCCCAAAGGAAAGCGTTCACTTCAGAACAACTTCTGATCAACCTGCTCAGGTCAAAAATATCAAAAGGATAAACAGCAGTGGAGAAAATCAAATGTCCCCGTGGGAAGAGTCGGGAGCAAAGATCAGATTGGCAGGGCTTTCCAGTCTCAGAGTCATCAGAGTGGAAAGTCACGTGAATGTTTGCAAAGTCCCGTTGCTAAAAGTGACGGAGAACGTTTTCTGCAGAAACAGAAATATGTCTCCAACATATTGTAAATACTCTCAGTGAACAAAGATAAAACTCCTATGTTCCCACTTAAGAAAACTTGCATGAAAACATAAATTAAGAGTAATTGGAGAGCATGTCTATGTTTTTTTTTTTTAATCCTCAATCCTAATGTACTATTGGTGGTGGTAACTGGCATTAACGTCAAACGATTTCGACTGGTTGATCACCACATGACAAGGTAGCTATCTAATGTGAAAGAGATATTTGCAGCTCAATAAACATTCATTAAAAACTCCAGAAAGTCTTCTGCAAACCAGAAAACTCAGGGAAACAAAAAAAGTGATTAGATATATGAATGTGTTTGTTTTTTCACTAGGGAGATTTTATAAAAGACAATTAATTATTGATGACAAAAGTACTCCTGTGAACACATACTATGTAATTCAAGTTCACTTACATTTTTGACATACTTCATGTATCTAATTTCGTGCCTATGATGTAACACTTTCCCTTTACAGGGAGGTTATATGAATTTTTTTTTTACACGTTTCCTTGCATGGAAATCGAAGCCAGCTTATTTTTCAATTTGGAAATTGAGCATAAGAATGAGTAGGCATAGTGACCACCAATCTCTTAGATGGGGTAACTCCAAAAGCCATCATTTCATTTATCCTAACCACATCAAGGTCTGTTTTAATGAATGATGCTACTCTGCATCTCATTTTTCACGTATGAGATTAAAATTTGTGTTTCCAAATCCATCAAACGTTCCCTTCAGTCACTTACAACAATAAGACAGCATTTTTAACTCACATCCATCATGTCCTGCCAGCCGTCGGCTTGCTGACTCTTCCTTCTTGGCGGCCAAGGTCATGTTGGCTTATCTGTGAGCCAAGCCTCCTCCACCGGCCCTGGGTCACGCCCTGACTTTACGGTGGGTGGGAATTTCAGATTGTAGGAGGATAAATGAAATGCCCCAGCATCTCAGATTTAAAGTTGTTTTTCATCTGTGACCAAATGCTTGCCTCAAACAAATGGATTCTGTATGGTTTCTATCTATGAGATCATTGGCTAATGACAATCTTGCTGAGAACCCAGAAATTATGGCTCCATTTTTTTAGTTTGTTAGCATCTTGAAAGAACCAACCTTCTATTTTAAAATCTTGGGCTTATGGCTGGAGCATGGCTGCCGAATGCTGAGTCTCCCTAATTCTTTCTCATGTTTATTTTCTCCCCAGCTTTTGTCTTAGTTCCCACTGCGGAGTGCGAGGTGTAGTGAAATGAGGTGTGTTCTACCGTCTTCTACCATCTGCTCCTACCGACTTGTTTAGATCATCAGAACGTTCACAGGCAAAGCTGTCAGTTGGACATCGGTGATTCTGAACACAACCACATCCTTTTCCAAGCCCAACTTTATCCACTGGCAGCGGGCTTCAGACCCACACGAGCTGTCCTCTGTTGACCTGCCCCATTCTCGGACTGAGAATGTTGGCATTTCTGTATTTGTACTTGGTTCTGCCCTTAAGCCACTGACAAGCAGATAGCATTGTCTCACAAGCAAATCAGGTTCCAAATAAAATCTGATTTCCCATAGACATCTCATGTATACACCGGAACATTTAACATCATCGCTAGGTACTAACCTTTCTCTTATGATAATTCCATCAATGCGATTAACATTATTCCAGGCTACTGTGTGAGACCTTAACAAAGAAGAGCAGGGCAGGGAAGAAGGAAGTGAAACTCTAATATGTCTTCAGTCCAGCCACGCTTTGACACGGCGGGGGCCGTACACTTTTCATTTAGTGCTGTCAGTTTGGAAGATGATTACTCTGCACAGGGAATTCATATTGGACACATTACTAGCTGGAGTTTTTGCACAGACTCTGATGAAATGATCACAGGACACTTGCACAAGAGCTCGGCTTAATTAATTTTATTTCCATGCCAACCACACAAGACCGTCATGCCTGGATAATAAGAAATGACTTCTCCAGCCATAGATGGATGGCAGCTGGTAAAAAGGCTCCCCAGGGAGGTATGCAGTGTGTCACCAAGAGGAAGCAGAGAGAGAGAACTAAATTTTAAAAAATAAATAACATAAAAGATCTGAAATGTCAGGCATTCACCTTCTCTTAGACTCTTTATGTTTCTCAAGGCCACTCACTCACAAAATGCAAAAAAAAGTGGAATAAATGTACACAGGTCAGAGCCGGTTACCTAGCAAACAATCCACAAAATGTGTTTCCTCCCACCCCATAACCGGAATTTCCTGATGCTCTTCTACACATTGCTCTGGTTTTGTGATCAGGAAATCCTCTATCAGGAAGTAATCAGGAACTCTATGAGGAAGTAATCAGCAACTCTATGAGGAAGTAATCAGGGCATCTCTATCAGGAAGTAATCAGGAAATCCTCTATCAGGAAGCAATCAGGAACTCTCTATCAGGAAGTAATCAGGAAGCAATCAGGAACTCTCTATCAGGAAGTAATCAGGAAGTAATCTGGAACTCTCTATCAGGAAGTAATCAGGAACTCTACCAGGAAGTAATCAGGAACTCTATCAGGAAGTAACCAGGAACTCTATCAGGAAGTAATCAGGAACTCTATCAGGAAGTAACCAGGAACTCTATCAGGAAATAATCAGGAACTCTATCAGGGAGTAATCAGGGCCTCTCTATCAGGAAGTAATCCTTAAAGGAAGCACGGAAGCCTTTCTCTGCACACACAAACAACGGCGAGCCCTTATCCAGCCCCCTCTGGTTTCTGTTGGATATTCTGATTTGCTGACCCATGGCGTTGATTTAGTGCATGACGGTAGACCCTTCAGACCTCCTCCAGCGCTCACAACACTTGGGATTAGCAGGAAGTTGCCTTAGCTGACCGCTACTCCAACACCCAACCCCGTCTCCCTCCACGCCTTGATCACAATATTTTAGCCGTCCAGTCCCTAGGGAATTACTGCTCCTGCATTTAGATGATCTTCTGTGGGCCAATGTCTGCATTAGTCCCAACACAAAAGATAGAAGAATGATGCTGTGATCAAAGAGATCTCTATGGTTTCAAGCTTCAGAATATTTTTCTTTTTTTTGAAAATATAGAAAGAACTGTGTTCACCACCTGGAAAGCTTAGGAAAAATAAATTTCCCAAAATAAATTGCAGAAGTCAAATAATGAGTCACTCCTAATGGAACTGTCCTCTTATTCTGTAAATTAGCACTAATGAATCCTTTATCACAACCATCCAAAAAAAGGAGAAAAAGAATAAAAAAAGGAAAACTAAGCCATGGCTCATTTATAGTTACAGTGAGACCCGGAAAA
>NC_045731.1:17328596-17382121 GCF_009834535.1 Camelus ferus | reverse complement strand
CCTATGTTCCCACTTAAGAAAACTTGCATGAAAACATAAATTAAGAGTAATTGGAGAGCATGTCTATGTTTTTTTTTTTTTAATCCTCAATCCTAATGTACTATTGGTGGTGGTAACTGGCATTAACGTCAAACGATTTCGACTGGTTGATCACCACATGACAAGGTAGCTATCTAATGTGAAAGAGATATTTGCAGCTCAATAAACATTCATTAAAAACTCCAGAAAGTCTTCTGCAAACCAGAAAACTCAGGGAAACAAAAAAGTGATTAGATATATGAATGTGTTTGTTTTTTCACTAGGGAGATTTTATAAAAGACAATTAATTATTGATGACAAAAGTACTCCTGTGAACACATACTATGTAATTCAAGTTCACTTACATTTTTGACATACTTCATGTATCTAATTTCGTGCCTATGATGTAACACTTTCCCTTTACAGGGAGGTTATATGAATTTTTTTTTTACACGTTTCCTTGCATGGAAATCGAAGCCAGCTTATTTTTCAATTTGGAAATTGAGCATAAGAATGAGTAGGCATAGTGACCACCAATCTCTTAGATGGGGTAACTCCAAAAGCCATCATTTCATTTATCCTAACCACATCAAGGTCTGTTTTAATGAATGATGCTACTCTGCATCTCATTTTTCACGTATGAGATTAAAATTTGTGTTTCCAAATCCATCAAACGTTCCCTTCAGTCACTTACAACAATAAGACAGCATTTTTAACTCACATCCATCATGTCCTGCCAGCCGTCGGCTTGCTGACTCTTCCTTCTTGGCGGCCAAGGTCATGTTGGCTTATCTGTGAGCCAAGCCTCCTCCACCGGCCCTGGGTCACGCCCTGACTTTACGGTGGGTGGGAATTTCAGATTGTAGGAGGATAAATGAAATGCCCCAGCATCTCAGATTTAAAGTTGTTTTTCATCTGTGACCAAATGCTTGCCTCAAACAAATGGATTCTGTATGGTTTCTATCTATGAGATCATTGGCTAATGACAATCTTGCTGAGAACCCAGAAATTATGGCTCCATTTTTTTAGTTTGTTAGCATCTTGAAAGAACCAACCTTCTATTTTAAAATCTTGGGCTTATGGCTGGAGCATGGCTGCCGAATGCTGAGTCTCCCTAATTCTTTCTCATGTTTATTTTCTCCCCAGCTTTTGTCTTAGTTCCCACTGCGGAGTGCGAGGTGTAGTGAAATGAGGTGTGTTCTACCGTCTTCTACCATCTGCTCCTACCGACTTGTTTAGATCATCAGAACGTTCACAGGCAAAGCTGTCAGTTGGACATCGGTGATTCTGAACACAACCACATCCTTTTCCAAGCCCAACTTTATCCACTGGCAGCGGGCTTCAGACCCACACGAGCTGTCCTCTGTTGACCTGCCCCATTCTCGGACTGAGAATGTTGGCATTTCTGTATTTCTACTTGGTTCTGCCCTTAAGCCACTGACAAGCAGATAGCATTGTCTCACAAGCAAATCAGGTTCCAAATAAAATCTGATTTCCCATAGACATCTCATGTATACACCGGAACATTTAACATCATCGCTAGGTACTAACCTTTCTCTTATGATAATTCCATCAATGCGATTAACATTATTCCAGGCTACTGTGTGAGACCTTAACAAAGAAGAGCAGGGCAGGGAAGAAGGAAGTGAAACTCTAATATGTCTTCAGTCCAGCCACGCTTTGACACGGCGGGGGCCGTACACTTTTCATTTAGTGCTGTCAGTTTGGAAGATGATTACTCTGCACGGGGAATTCATATTGGACACATTACTAGCTGGAGTTTTTGCACAGGCTCTGATGAAATGATCACAGGACACTTGCACAAGAGCTCGGCTTAATTAATTTTATTTCCATGCCAACCACACAAGACCGTCATGCCTGGATAATAAGAAATGACTTCTCCAGCCATAGATGGATGGCAGCTGGTAAAAAGTCTCCCCAGGGAGGTATGCAGTGTGTCACCAAGAGGAAGCAGAGAGAGAGAACTAAATTTTAAAAAATAAATAACATAAAAGATCTGAAATGTCAGGCATTCACCTTCTCTTAGACTTTATGTTTCTCAAGGCCACTCACTCACAAAATGCAAAAAAAAGTGGAATAAATGTACACGGGTCAGAGCTGGTTACCTAGCAAACAATCCACAAAATGTGTTTCCTCCCACCCCATAACCGGAATTTCCTGATGCTCTTCTACACATTGCTCTGGTTTTGTGATCAGGAAATCCTCTATCAGGAAGTAATCAGGAACTCTACGAGGAAGTAATCAGGGCATCTCTATCAGGAAGTAATCAGGAAATCCTCTATCAGGAAGCAATCAGGAACTCTCTATCAGGAAGTAATCAGGAAGCAATCAGGAACTCTCTATCAGGAAGTAATCAGGAAGTAATCTGGAACTCTCTATCAGGAAGTAATCAGGAACTCTACCAGGAAGTAATCAGGAACTCTATCAGGAAGTAACCAGGAACTCTATCAGGAAGTAACCAGGAACTCTATCAGGAAGTAATCAGGAACTCTCTATCAGGAATTCATCAGGAACTCTCTATCAGGAAGTAACCAGGAACTCTGTATCAGGAAATAATCAGGAACTCAATCAGGAGTAATCAGGAACTCCCTATCAGGAAGTAATCAGAAACTCTATCAGGAAGTAATCAGGAAATCCTCTATCAGGAATTCATCAGGAACTCTCTATCAGGAAGTAACCAGGAACTCTCTATCAGGAAATAATCAGGAACTCTATCAGGGAGTAATCAGGGCCTCTCTATCAGGAAGTAATCCTTAAAGGAAGCACGGAAGCCTTTCTCTGCACACAAAAACAACGGCGTGCCCTTATCCAGCTCCCTCTGGTTTCTGTTGGATATTCTGATTTGCTGACCCATGGCGTTGATTTAGTGCATGACGGTAGACCCTTCAGACCTCCTCCAGCGCTCACAACACTTGGGATTAGCAGGAAGTTGCCTTAGCTGACCGCTACTCCAACACCCAACCCCGTCTCCCTCCACGCCTTGATCACAATATTTTAGCCGTCCAGTCCCTAGGGAATTACTGCTCCTGCATTTAGATGATCTTCTGTGGGCCAATGTCTGCATTAGTCCCAACACAAAAGATAGAAGAATGATGCTGTGATCAAAGAGATCTCTATGGTTTCAAGCTTCAGAATATTTTTCTTTTTTTTGAAAATATAGAAAGAACTGTGTTCACCACCTGGAAAGCTTAGGAAAAATAAATTTCCCAAAATAAATTGCAGAAGTCAAATAATGAGTCACTCCTAATGGAACTGTCCTCTTATTCTGTAAATTAGCACTAATGAATCCTTTATCACAACCATCCAAAAAAAGGAGAAAAAGAATAAAAAAAGGAAAACTAAGCCATGGCTCATTTATAGTTACAGTGAGACCCAGGAAATAAATGCAGCAGACATTATCCCTTTTAGAATTTATCAAGGCAAATAAACATTGCTCAATCAAACAAATGTACTTTAAAAGTTAGTTTGCCCTCTAGTCAAGTTTTACGTTCACTGCCTTGTGAGTAGTTAACGTTTATGGTTTCTATTTTGTGCCACCAGAGCACTTGATGTGAATTACTTCACACGTCCTACAAAATGAAGACAGTTGCACGCATCTCACTGGGTTTCCAGACAGGATCATATGACATAAAGAAGAGGAAACACTCAGTATATAGAAACGACCATTCGTCAATATTATTATCTCATACGTGAAAAATTTAAAGCTTAAGGGAAGTAAATAACTAAAGGCTTATTATTAGAAAACAGAAAAGTCAGGAATAACACAGAAAATTTCTTACTGTCAAATTCGATGGCTGTGATAACTATGCTATGATTTCTGGGTAATTTATATATATTTATATATATATTTATATAATATTTATATATATTTATATATATTATATACAAATATATTTATATATTTATATTTATATATATTATATATATTTATATATAATATTTATATATTTTATATATTTTATATATTTATATATTATATATATTATATATTATATATATTATATATATTTATTTATATATAATATATGTATAAATTACCCAGAAATCATAGCACAGTTATCACAGCCATCAAATTTGACAGTAAGAAATTTTCTGTGTTATTCCTGACTTTTCTGTTTTCTAATAATATATATATATATATTTTTTTCTTTTCTACCTGCCCTGTTTCACTTCATGGCCAACTTGGGTCATGGAATCTTGGGCCACCATTTATCTCAGGATGGGAAATATAAGAGTGTGAATTGAAAACAAAGGTTGTAAATTTTAATCTCTGATGCTTATATCTGGCGGTACGTTGGCAACACAAAACAATTTAAGAACCAGTTGTGATGTCATCCAATTTTCTACGGTCTGCTGGGGAGGGAACCAGGGAGACCCACAGAAGAGAGTCAACGCATGGAGAGAGCTCTCGGGGGGTTGGTCATGACAGTGATGACTCCTGCGGGAAGGTGTGGTAAGAATTCTTGCTTTCTCTTTGGGGTTGGGGATATGTGGGGCAGTCTTGGTTACTGAGGTGGTCCAGCAGATGGAAATCCAAGAGATGTCTCTTGTGTGCGTGGCGTTATTGACATATTGTGCGAGTGGTGAAGGAAAAGCCTAGACTTGTGAGGGCTGGAGGCAACACCCTTACTCATGCTCATGAGTTAACACAGCATCCTTCTTTGGGCCTTTAACTCCACGATTAGCTGAGACAAAGCTGTTGACATGGTCCGTTGGCCTGGACAAGGGACTATTGGATCGGGAGTGGGTGGCTGGGACATTATGGAATATCCCAAAGACTTGAGTGTCCCCCAGGAGACACTGGTAAGACATGTAAGGGCCACACAAGTCAGTGTCCACTTGGAGGAGTGAGGTCACAGAGGAGTGAGACCCCGCAGACTGAGAGTTGGTGAGGTCTTTCCTACAGGTGGTGAGGTGATGGGCGGCTAAATGTCTGGAGAGATGACAATTTGAAAGAGCTGAGAAATCTCTGAGTTTGATTGCATTTTCTTAGAAAAGTCTTGGCTCGTGAAAAAAAAAAATAGAGGCTCATGACAGTCTAATTATAGAGAGAAAAAAAAAAAAAAACGTAGCTTGTCGGATAACTGAGTTCGAACCACAAAAGCCATGCCCATTCTTCCATTCTTCTTCCTTTTTTTGGAAACTCTGGCTCAAGTTGGGTCATAATGGAGTTTATCAATAACACTGAATAAAAATCTGAATATTTAAGTTTCCACTTGAAAATTCCTTCTTTATTATCCTCAGGCAGAAAGAGGAAAAAAAAAAAGTAGCCCTGCAATTGGTCTTTGAATATGTTTGATATGGTAATTTACAGCGACTAGCTAGGGCTATCTCACCTTCTCAAAGCTTTGAAGCGTGAAGAATCTTTGAATATTTCAATATTTTTTTTCTCTCCCGTGCAGAAGAGGAAAATCTGATTTCCAGAGGCCGAGGAAAGAGAGTCCCTTCAGCTCTTAGGCGATATTTAATTTCACAGAAACTAGAAATGTATATAGCCCTTGGAAAAGCATTGTTACAAAAGCAAAAAAAAAAAAAAAAAAAAAGTGAAATTTGACCCCCCAATCAGCTAAACAAAATGGATTTTTGGTGTATATTGTTGAGAAAAGACAACTTCATTGCCGATCAAAAGCCTAGGATCAATTTTAAACATGTGATCATTAAGATTCTAATCAATATGTTGGACTATTTCTTAAGGGTCAAATATTTGGGAATTTTTCTGTTTTCTATTTTTTTTATGTTTATTTTTGCTTTTGTTGCTAATCCTGGTGTGAAATCTCCCACTGACATAAAACTCTGTATTTTGAAATGCAGAGAGAACAAGAATGTATCCTTAATCACCCAATATGTATAGTTCAAATGAAAAAAGAAAGTGTCTAAGAAGTTGCTTGGAAGGAAGCCACGAGTTACACAGAGGAATTTACTGGCAAAAATCTCAGACTTGTCACCAGTAATTATAAACCTCTGAGTAGCAGCATTTTACAAAATTTTGACAAATGAAATGGGCTTTAAAAAAAAAAAAAAGGGACATTTATTCAGTTCTTGAATAATAGTGTTTCTTGGAATGTCTTTTTGGGCAACACTTAGAGGAATTTGTAAAAACAGACTCAGAGAGCAACCTGTTCCCTCTCTTTTTTTTTTTTTTTTTTCATTTTTCAGAAGTGTTCACCTGTGGGGGAAAAAAGGGAATACTTGATTTTTGCAATAAATATAATTGTTAATATATAGGAAATTGACACAACGTTGCAAAATGACTATAACTCAATAAAAAATGTAAATATATATATTTAATATAAATATATAATATATATATATATATATATAAAAGAGCTAAACTGAACAAAAGATGTCTACAGAATGAAATTTATATTCATGGCTAGCATCTCGCACTCCATCTTCTAACCTTTTCGGATAATTTGTATCATTTACAAATGATTGGGAAAGCTCTACAAAATATATTAAAATACAGCATATTTTTGACACATATACTAGTCACATAAAATATTTTTAAATGAATCTGCAGTGAAAACAGCAGGGAAGGGAATGCAATTCTCATAATCAGAAGTGCATTTACATTTTCATAGAACTGTTACGGCTGGATGGGCCAACGTGCATATCTTAGCCCGTTGGAAGTCCATTTCAAATGAATGAGAGTAAACATGTTTTAAGGAGTAAATGGTCAAAGGATGTGTATAAAAGGGATCTGAGAACGCTCTGGCAAGTAACTGAGATCGACTTATGAATGCAAAGTTTAACAAAGACATTCTCTAAATGCAGGATTAAATGGTTTTGATGAAAGGATGCAGATTTGTAATTTCATCGTGAAATTAACCCCAAATTTCTCCATGAGTCAGAAAGAGGTTGGTTTTCTAAGTTGGAATTAAAAATATATAGTTTTATATATAAGTTTGTGTATCTTTTTTTTTATGACTATACCACAACAAAAAAAAAAAAGTTATATTACTTGTCTATTTTTAACTCAAAACCAGCTACTTCGTTATGATAAATATGTCAAATTATATGAGAGAGGATTAAAGCTAAATTTTCAGCCACAGGGCCAGACTCATATTGTAGAGAGTAGAGAAGCTTTTGCTGTAAAAGACACAGAAGCATCACATAAGCCCCTTGAAAAAAAATCAAGTAAAATTAGCATCATTTTCAACTATGGAGCCGAGCCTAGTTGCAACAGCCAGTTTTTGGAAGCAGCCCAGAAGACTGTCCATTGGGACCTTTCCAATAAAGCATGGACGTTCATCCAATGAAGTACTTCACGGCCTTCAAAAATCCAGGGACTCTTTCTATGCAGGATGTTTCATTAAGCAGAGCAGAGAAAAATGTGGGCAGGACAAGGGTGGAGAGCATTTTTACATTTATAGAAGAAACCGTGGGGAAAATGAAAACGTTCACGTTTATTCGTTGATTTGGCCTCAGAGTGATGAAGATCCCATCAACACCGATTGACAGGATTACAAACTAAGGGGGAGTTGGGATAGAAGTGATAAATCGAAGACCAAAACTCCGCTGAGGATGGCAATTCCTAGAGAGCTGCCTTTTGGAACTTGTAAATGTGTGATGTATTCAACAGTATGAAACAGCCAATCCCGAAACAGAACAGAAGCAAGTCAACTTAATGCTACATCAGATAAGGAACTTATCTACCCCTTTGGTAGAAAAAGAGTGATTCCAAGGAAGCGAATAAACACACACCCATCCTTAGCAGGTGTGTTTCCAAGAATAGGAAGAAACGCAAATGAATCTGACTCTCCACCCAGAAGGTCTTCTGGGCGAGTCCCATCACTACACTGAATGATAAAGCACGAAAGAAAATGCATCAGTGCTGTTAGAAGCCAAGGTCTCCCTCTAGGAGAAAAGTTACAAAATATAAAATCAAAAGGTTAGAAAAAAAAAAACCACAGTAAATAGTAAATTCAAATTTCAAACTTTATTACCCATGTATGATTTAGAAAAATATATATTTTCGTGCCAACCAACAGACTATATACAGGCATCCCGCGTGCCCGAAGCCTCATTCTTTAATCTTAATTTCTAAATCTCACCGAAAGGAAACAGGCTCTGTTGGTGAATTACTTTAGTTTTTTTATTCTTTGTCACTTCAACTCAAATTATTCTGTGGGTTTCTTTTTTTCCTCCAAGTCATTTTCAGTTTCTTTAGGTTTTGAAGACTCCTCTCGCCTCCCTTCTTTATTAAGACAAGACGTAACTTTATAGAACTTACGTGGAAAACACATAAAAAACAGATGTTTCACAATAAAATGTTTGATAGTCTATCCCTTAAGGATATTCCATGCTACAGTTAAAAATAAATGTTATGTAAATTAAACATAAAAAGGAGGGAAAATCTACAAAATTATTAGATGAAAACACATGATTTTTTTTTCTTAAACCTGTGGATTCATAGAGCTTTGTGAAGCCAGAGATAGAGCTGAGGAGAAATATTAGAATTATTAACAACTTTAAATGATGTCAAAGGTAAGAAATTACGAACACATTTAAAAGATTCGGATAAAATGTTTTCAGTAGAAAAAAACGTGGGTAGAATTCATATGCAAAATGTTTTCAAAGGCCTTAGAAATTAGTAAGGAAAACATAATCAACCCAAGGGGGGAAAAAATGGAAAAAGGATATGGCCATTCAATTCAGAGGAAAAAAAAATACAATTGAACAATACAAGATGAATTACTCAATCTCTCCATTTATCAAGGCAATTCAGACTAAAACAATGGGAAATTAGGGTCACTTTTGCCTATTTAATCAGCCAACGTTTTAAAAAAAATATTAATCATGTGTAAAACTTGGAGAGGATGTGGGGAGGCATTCATTAATAGCGCATTGATAAAACTATATATGGGAAATGCCTAACAAAAATAAAAAGGGAGATATTTTTAAACCAGCAAGAGTTTCCTGTGTTACAGAACGATCAGTCATGTGATATCGAAGATGCTATAAACTGGCAAATAATCGGTTTGGATAGAAGAGCTTGGCCCAATTCGGTGAACTGGGAATTCGCACTCCCTGTTAAATGTCAGGGACCATCACGGTGCGTGTCCCAGAGCAGCAGCTCTCAGCCTGTGCACCCCTGAGTGGCCCCAAGTCCTTCTGAGCTGTGGTCGCAGCCATACTCAGATGTCTCATTCTACTTTCTTCACTGTGTTAGCATGTGGCCTCTTTGTGCAAAAGCGATGTGGCCAACGCTGCTGGCCCCTGAGCAAAAATGAAGCCACTGTCACCAATGTGGGCTAGTCAGTCACTGTTCCAGTCACGACCACACTTTTAGTTGGGAAATAAAAATTCCTTGATAAGAATCTCCAAGATGAAGAAGCAAAACAGCTAATTTTATGAAACACCTTTAATGTCTTGAGGACCTAAAGATGGAATTATTTGAGTTGCAAGCTGGGCTAGACGTTTTTTTTTACAGGAACGTTATTTTGGCTGGAAAGAATGACTGACAGCTAAACTAATGCTTTAGCAGACAGTTTCATAAAACTTAGCAGAGTGAGCCTGTCATTTCAAGAAAGGCACTTGACAGCATTTGTTGCCATGATAAAGTGTGGGCTTTCAAATGATAATTAAAATTTTGTAAAACGTATATCCATCATTGTGAACTCAGTATCTTCCCTACACTTAAAGACTTCTCTTACGCGATCAGTAGAGATACTAACAAATTTGATCTGTTAAAAATATTTGTCAATAAAACGTGACAATACTTTTTTGAGTCATGGGTAGGAATGTGCAGTGTGGGGAGTACAGGTCGAGGATCATATAATATCTTTGCACGGTGGCAGGTGGTACCTAGACTTTGGGGATCATTTTGAGAGATATAATAATATAGAATCATTAGTTCTGTAACAGAAACTTGCAGAGTGTCGTAGCTCAATTACACTTCAAAAGCAAACAGACTAATAGGAAAAAAAGATCAGATTTGTTGTTACCAGAGGTGGGTGTGGGGGGAGGAGCACTGGATGCAAACTGTCAAAATATATAAAATTCTAGTTATAAGACAAACGAGTTTGAGGGACGTTATGCAAATTAACACAGTTTATTCTGCTATATGTTAAATATGAAGTAGTTAAAAGATTAAGTCCTGAGTTTTTAATCACAAGAAAAACAAAATATATATATGTTTCTATTTCTTTAAGTTGACGGATATTCACTAAACTTATTGTGGTAATCATTTCATGATACACGTAAATCAATTCAAGGCTCTGACCTTTAAGGATATTAACACTTTTGCACTTATATAAAGATAACAAGTTGCAGAATGAAAAAATAACGATTGTTTTGTGGGAGGTTTGCAGGGGCACCATGACCTGACCCCCGGGGACAGCTGCAAGAACAAAGGATTCCTGCACCAAGAAGTTTGCAACAACCAGCCACACCCTCTCCCCTATTTTAGTATAAAAGGAGCCTGAATTCTGACTATAATGAGGTTGGAAAGAAGGAGATGAATGGAAGCTTGTTACCAGGCTGCAGAGGCTTTCTTGAAAGGAATTGCCAGGTAACTACACACCAAGGAATTGAGTTGGGAAGCCAACAAGAAATCTGAGTGTAAAAAAAGTACCTGGGACGTATTTCCTGGCAAGATCATTCATGGTTCCCCATGAGCAGCTGGGTGTCATGGATCTGCCTGGGAGGTAACAAATATTGAGAAGCAACTCAAGATTCTTGGTGTTGGCAAAATTAATATTCTTACTTTAGAAATGGGAAAATGGCGTATGCATTTAAACAGAATGAGAAGCTGAGTGATAAATGTTCTATGTCAGTTGCTCTTAAACGTTTTGGATTCAGGAACCCTTTGCTTTGTTTAAAAACAAACAAACAAACAAACAAACAAACACAAGGGTACATCCATCCAAGTTAACCGTATTAGAAATTAAAATGAGAAATTTCGGCTGCACGCGTGAAAAATTGTATTTTAAAATAATAACAAACTCATTAAAGGAGAGCACACTTTGCACAAATCAGCTTTATGACTAAAGTGAAAATATGTATCGAGAGGAATAACATTGCTTTACATACACTTTGCAAATCTGGCTTCATCAGATTCTCAGATTTGCTCTGTCGCCAAGCTGTTGAAGCAGGATGCATTATACCCTTGAGAAACGCCACGGAGAGAGAGAAAAAAACAAAAGAAAACAATATGACTTTAATTATTTTGAAAGTAGTTTTGCCATAGCAGACTTCTGGGAAGGTTCTTGGGGACCCCAGACCCACCAGGCAGACGCGGAGAAGTGATGCTCAGTGTTCCTGGAGCAGAAGGGGTAGAAACTTGAATGGTGTCCACGGCTCGTCTGTGGATCTGCGTGGAAATTCAGCACCCTTGTGCTTGAATCTCCTTCAAAACAGATTCTGCAACTGATGGAGACAGAAGTCAGAAGAGAAAAACGCAAGGGCACTGGTAAGTCGAAGCGGGATTCTAGACTACTTTCTGGCCAGATATGATGGAAGGCCACTCACACGGCCTTTCTTCCATCTGCCTAATTATTTTCCACTGTTCAGTGTGTCTGTGAGGGGCTAATGCTTCAGTCTCAGGCTTCCTCCCTGTCAATGAACCATCTAAGATGACGAAGTAGCCTTGTTTCCAGAATGAACTTAACAGATCCCTCCATTTCCTTCCTCTGATACGTTCCCCCGGCCGTTGAGGGCAATCAGACGTGTATTTCATAGAACCTCATCAGTACACAGAGCTGGCACAAGAAAGGCAAAGAAATATTCACAGCTCGCTTCTTGGTCAGGAGCACCATCCCTGCGAATGTATCATTTACGGAGTCACGGAAGTGAAGTGTACATTGTTGTTCTTGTGGCTTCAGGAGGCATGAGCCAGGGCCTGGGTTCCGACTGGCCAGATATGAGGAAACGGTAGAAAATCCATGCTGCCGGGTGCCCTGCAGGGAGGGAGTGAATAGAGAGACCAGGTGGTTCCCCCCAGGTGTGACCCAGCAGGTTGATGGTGACAGAACTGAGCACCAATGTCATTCTCTTGAAATGATTCGTCTTTTTCTCTTTTCCCCTTTCAATATAAAAAGACATTCGGACATCCATTCTAAGTGAAGGAAGCCAGGAAGAGAAAGAAAAATACCATATGAGATCGCTCAGATGTGGAATCTAAAAAAAAAAAAAAAAAAAAAAAGGCAAATGAATTTATTTACAAAACAGAAACAGAATCACAGACAGAAAATAAACTTATGGTTACCAGGGGGGAGGGGGTGGGAAGGGACAGGCTGGGAGTTCGAGATTTGCACATACTGACTGATATACATAAAACAGATAAACAAGTTTATACTGTAGAGCACAGGAAAATATATTCAATATCTTGTTATAGCTCACGGTGAAAAAGAATATGCAAATGAATATATGCGTATTCATGTAAGATTGAAGCACTGTGCTGGGCACCAGCAATTGACATGACGTTGGAAACTGACTATATGGTCAATTAAAAAAAATACAAAAAAAATAAACTGAATGAAAAAAAAGGCATTTGGAAATTGTGGAGGGGAAAACTTGATTATTTTAGTTTATTTCCTTTCTAAATAAATGTTCCTATACAAGGATCTGGGTAAAATGGGGTCGTTTGGAATGGTCTTCAAGAATATTACTTTTTTTTTTTTTTTCCACTGATCTTATGCAGAGATCATGAAAGATAAAAATGAAGCCAGGTATTCTCATCCGTCACCTTCTCGCATTAACTGGCCCTTTAGGAACCAGATGAGCAATTTCTACATAGAAAAATGTCCTAACGGATATTAAAAGTTACATCACAACTAAAGAGGGAATGTCCGGGCTTTGAGAATTTGAGTCAACGACCAGAGTTGTTGTGTGTGTAGCCTGACCTCTCTGACCTCAATTTATTTTTCTCCAAAATGAACTTGTCATGATATTAATGACAGTGATAATACCGACCACATTTTTTTGCCTCGGTGGTTAAGGCAAAACTCATTTGCCTTGGCGTGCGGTGTGGACTGACTGCACAACTGGGCGGAAAGTGTGAGCCGTGCTGCCACCACGAGCAGGCTGGTTGTAGTCACGACACCCAGAGTGGTGAGTCTGTCGTGGCATCCAGCAGGTGTAAGCCCTTGTGAACGCCACGGCGCACAAGGGAGGTGCCACTTCGTAAGGTGACACTCCTGTGAGGGGCCCCTACTTGCAAGCCCAGCCACCTCCCGGGCACGAGCCCCAGATTCCAGAATAAGGGCATGACACTAACTGCTAATGTAGGACTTTCCGTTAGATCTAAATCTCGGTGTAGCCTCTCAGAGATGGTTGAGCTGGACCAGTCCAGACATGACGTCTGCTCCAAGGTGAACCATGGAAGGAGTTAATTATTGAAAGTGACATGCAGCTGCTGTCCTGAGAGAAGTCACCCGTCCATCTGCCTGAAAATGGTCTGATGGCAAAGAGCAGGGGCGTCTGCATCCTGGGGGCTTGTTCATTCTGCACATCGTCCGCTCCGCCCAGGATCCGCTGAATGAGAACTCTGGGCTTGAGACCCAGGGACCCTGGGTTTTAACAAAATCTGCCAGTGGTTTTGACACACGCTGAACTTTGAGGACCCCTGGCCTAAACACCATACCCGCTGCAGGGAGACACAGTGAAGGAGGGTCCCAGGGGACTCGTGGGGTGGGGGGAGTCAGAGCCCCACGCACATGACAGATACATCGTACACGACATACAGGGCTGTGTCCTCAGCAGGGCCCGGTCAGTGCAGCCCCCGGGGCTGGGAGACACTTGAAAAATCAGGCTTTGAAGGGAGAATCAAGAAATATGATTTTTTTTTAAGGAGGAAGGTATAGCTCAGTGGTAGAGTGTGTACTTAGCATGCACGAGGTCCCGGGTTCAATCCCCAGTGCCTCCATTAAACATAGATGAATAAATAAGCCTAATTATCTCCCATAAGTAAATAATTAAAAAAAACTGCCATTAAAAAAATAAATATAATTTTTTTGACTTCAGCAGTAGGGTGGAGAAAAATTATACAAGGCAGACAGGAAATGAACCTTTAAAATTGGGGTGATCCTAACCTCAGTCTCAGTTTAAGAAAAAAAAAATGAAAGGAAGGAAGTGATAAAGACAAAGAAATGAATCAGGAACAACTGGAAAATATCACAAACCCAGGCTCAGGCTGACTCAGAAAAACATTACACTCAGAGCAGATGAACATCGCAAACAGGAGCCATTTTGCTTGTCCCCTAGGGGACATCTGACAATGTCTGGAGACCCTTTGGGTTGTCACAACTGGGAGGGGGGAGATGCTACTGGAATCTCGTGGGTGGAGACCAGAGACGCGGCTTTGCACGCAGAATGCACAGCACAGCCCCGTCACAGAGAGTGAGTTACCTGGCCCAAAATACGAACAGCACTAAGGCTGAGAAAAACCTCACCTACTTGCCCATATGTGATAAGTAGATACATTTAATTTTGCCATTTGATCCACGATCCATAGTTCTTTTAAATCATTCCAAGATATTTCCATCTCAATTCACAGCCTACTGTGAGTTTCATAGATGGATTTCTAGAACATTCATAATAATATAATTAATCGGCAAAGGCGATTTGAATCATTTAAGTAGACGCCAGCATTAGTAAAAGATCACTTGTCTGTGCAGCGTGGCTGGAACCT
Source organism: Camelus ferus (assembly GCF_009834535.1). Lineage (NCBI taxonomy): Eukaryota > Metazoa > Chordata > Mammalia > Artiodactyla > Camelidae > Camelus > Camelus ferus. The sequence continues at coordinate 17,367,450 of NC_045731.1, read as the reverse complement.
GGAGACATTTTCTTTTTCTTCCATTTGCTCTTGGAAGTAAAATCATGACCTGAGAGGCAGTCCTCACTGTCCAGGGGATCAGCTTCGGAGAAAGAACGGAAGGGCTTGGAAAAGCATCCGCTGGTGTGTGTCTGACTTTTTTTTATCTGCTGCTCATTTAGCTTCAGCAAAGACAGGGACAGAAGAGGGAGCAGGGACTTACTGACTGCAGCCCCGGACTGTCTGGCTTCCCCGGTCTCACAAAAACCGACTTTTAGCCCATGTTTCACTCCTGCTGGCTGCAGTTACACAGGAATTAATTTTGCCTGGCAGGGTTAGTCGGCGCACACTCAGGGTACCATCCTCTAAGATTTTAGCAATAATTCATTTATACTGTGTCTATTAAATAGACTTAAAGCTCTCCTGAATTTAATTGGTGGGTCAATTTTTTAGACCACTGACTGGTGAATCACTGTGTCCTTGTTTCAGTAAGTCGAAACACATCCTATCAATGTTACATCTTATCAATGTTACATCTTATCAACGTTACATCTTATCAATGTTACAGGTCCTTTCCTGATGCTCTGGAGGAGAACAGTAAACAAGAAAAAAAACTATCGCAAAATGTCTCAAAATAAGTATTTCTCTAAATAGCTAACTGTCACTCAGGGGCTTTTTTTTGAAAAAAAAAAGTTATAAATATTAGATGTTCGTGACACATTTTTTGCATGGGCCATCTTATTTCCCAATGAGTGGGTTAAACCACGTTTTTGATGTCTCTTCTTTGGAACTGAAATTCCACGACCCTTTGCCTCTATGAATCTCATATACATATATTCACATATATGTCATTATGTATAATCTCTTATACATTGTTTCACATATGCTTATGACACTATAATATACTATAGATTTCAAAATATAATATACACACTAAATATATTATAATTAATAATGAGACTCCAAACATACAAATAATAAACAATAAAACACTGATAGTTTTCCAAAGTGCATAATTATTCCTTCATCTATATACAAAATTTCAAGATCTATTGCATAGGCACCAATGTGAACTTTGTTTCATTTATTGCTTTTCTGAGTAATTCCATAATTTTATGTGTGGTGGGTGAAATAAATGGCCATGTGTCTTCTATGTGACACCCTCTCCCCTCGCACAAGCACACAAGAATGTTTGCATTTCTGTATTATATAGAAGAATATTATTTCCAGGATCTTTTCCACCAGGACAGAGGCAAGGCTTGCAAACGTCGAGAAGCAGATGCTAAGAGAATGCAATCCATGGGTTTAGATGGAAAGTTTGCCCAGCCACTGTGTTTTGGCTACTTTCAGTCTTTTAGCAGAGCGAGTGTGTAGCACACTGCTATTTTATACTGATTTTGAGATAAAACAATGAACATTAAAAAAAAAAAAACCTATATTGGGAGTCATTTAAAAATACAAACATATTGAAAGATTTTGAAATGTTGAAGATTTTCCACTTACCTTGGTTACTGATTTCTAGCTTAATCCCCTGACGATCAAATAAAATACAGTGGATTCATTTAATTTTTGAAATTTATTGAGACTTGCTTCACTTGGGCCAAATTGAATGAAGTCCCACGAGCACTTAAAACTGTGTATTCCACCGTTGTTGGTTACAGGATCATGGTTCAGGTTGATGGCTGATGGATAGGAGGCTAGACTTTTAGATTTTGTACTACATTTATAAATAATATAAGTATGTTATAAGGATGGCACTTATTCTTGGACCTCCTTTGCATTTTGATGTCTCGTCCCTTGTTGATGTAATTAACCCAGGGGGACATCAGCCTGAGGTGGCCCTGATGCCTTGGTCCCCTCTGTAAGAACAGCCAATCACAAGCAGCCAGCAAAGCTTTAAAAATCGGGCAAAAGCTTAAGCTGTAGCCAATTAAATCACTTCCTTGCTTTGCTTAGCGGGTCTTCTCTGCAAAAAGCTCACCCCCAAGCTCCTGTTTGTGCAACGATTCCAGATGCTTTCAGGTTGGCCCCCTTTCTTGTTCAAATCGATGTCTGTGCAGATAGACAAAATGTCAACGGCCTCTTTCAAAATTATTAACTTGTACATTCAGAGTATTATTTTTACTCATCTAAGTGGCTGCCTGGTTTTGCAACAACGGAGTAACAAATTTACAATCCAAACGGACATCAGTAACTCTTAAAGCTGAAGAATGGTTTCGGTCTTAACGTCTTTCTTTTTTTCTTTTGTCGGTATTCACCCCTATGTGATTTAAAATGAAATTATACTAGACAACTTTTTATGTGATTTAGTAAAATGAAATTATACTAGACAACTTTTTTTAAACAGTATTGTCACAAATACAATGCTGTGAATCTATTCCAGGGCAACCTAGATCCGTGTGATCTTCTGTAAAGGTCACTTGATATTATTCCGTGGGAATTTAACACTATATTCTCAAGGTGTATAAAAAACCAAAGAACGATGGAAAGTGATCCTTAAGACACAGGATCGCATGTGTGTGTGCAGGATGTGTGTGTGTGTGTGCGTGTGTGATTCCACACTGTTACTTGCAACAAAGCCCTTTGGAAAATGATAAAAACTGTTATTTCAGTCTTCTGATCTCCCTTAAGATAAGTACTATTCTTACAAAATCCACATTTGCATGGAATGCTGCATTTGAGTATTCAAGGGCGTGTGAAATCTCCACCTAGGAGAAAAAAATAATTGTATTTTCTGCAGACACTTAAGTCATGGCGACTCCCTGTTCCTTTGCGTGGGTCTGCGGTGAAGCCAGGTCATTTCAGAGTTAATTCCGCAGAGAAAAGAAGCAGTTTAAGAAAAGCATCACTGAAGGCTGTATTCGGTTTTGGCTCTCGGTTGCTGAACAGTAATTCCGTCTTGCCTTTCCTGGCAGCTCCTTCTGGGTTCGGGGAAGACGCGTGTGTCCCTGGAAGACACTGCCCACCAGCGACTGATGGGGGCCCGGATCACTCTTTCCACGTGCCGCGAAACAAACTTACCTTTTTCTCATCGTCGAGAGAGAACCGAGTGTGCAAATTATCCTAAAAACACCACAGAGTGCAAAGGTTCTTCGGGAAAAAAATTCTCTTTAGTTTTATGAGAAATGATAAATATCCTTTAAGGAAAAGTTTATATATTTGAAACTCTGATCATTAAATATTGTTATTTATTGAAATACTAGTATTTAATCTATTTATTATAATTTTAGTATGTTATTAGCTGTTGAAAATAGACATACTAATGAATTCAATTTAAAATATTAAGTTGGCTACTAGCTACTGAAGACGAATGCAATGTAAGGTAGAGTTAACATCAATCCAGAAAAGAAACATTTTATATATACATATATTTATATTTGTTTATATTTATATTTATATTATGCATATTATATGTATGCCATATTCATATTTATATATTATTTTATTTAAATATTTATGTATATTTATATTAAATATACTTATATAAAAAATATATTTTATATATTATATTTTTTATATTTATATTTATATTATGCATATTTAGATATATTTATTATTATTTATTTATATTTATAATTTATATATTTATATATGCATATATAGTATATATTTATTTATTTATGCTATTTATATGTATATATTTATTTATATGTATATTTATATTATATTTATATATATTTATTTATATGATATTTATGCATATTTTATTTTATATATTTATACATATTTATATATATTATAGTATATATATTTTATTTTTAATATATAAAAATATATTTTATATATTATATTCATTTATATTATAATTTATATTATGCATATTATATGTATATATATTTATATATATTATTTATAGTTATATATTTGTATTTAGATAATTATTATATATATTTATTTATAATTTATTTATATTTATATTTAATATTTATATTATGCATATTTATAGTATATTTATTTATATTTATATATTTGTATTTATATATATGTATTTATATATATTTATATATTTATATTTATGATTTATATATATTTATATCTATTTATATGTATGCATATTTATATTTATACATATTTATATATATTTATACATATTTATATTTATATATATATGTCAAAATTCATACTAGAAAATGTTTTACATAGCTTTGAATTATGAAACATTTCACTGTCACTCGGACTTTTTGTGGTCAAACTGAACTGATTTTGAAGACAACACTTGCTCAGCTTCCTATGAAAATAAGTACTTTGCATATCACTCGACCTAGATTTGCAAGAAATTTAATGTGGAGCAAAATGACAACTCGTCACCAGAAAATGTCAGTAGACATGTTACGTTATGAATAGGTTATTGGACATATTTTATATTAAAATGTCTTAAAAATACCTTCAAGCGTTCAGTCATAGTGAATATGGATGTGGAATGACATATAAGCCAAGAGTTGAAGACGTTAAATTCCCACTAAGAAAAAATGAAGTCTTTGGTTCCTGAGTTCAAATACAATGTCTATAAATTACCAGGCAGCATAGTTTTGTGTCTGTCAAACTTAAAAGTCATGGTCACATAAAATAATGCAGAATATAGCGACAGGTTATCAAATAGGGAAGCGTATACAGAGAGGCGGACGGACGTGGAAGAGGACTGGGTACGAACTCATGCTTCCCCTGCCCTGGCTGGCACGCACTGTGGCTTGCTCTTTATTTCTGTCTCTGAGTGCCTACAGTTGTCACTCTTTCAGAGAAGACGATGCTGGTTAATGTGGGATGTTAACTCTTGCCGGCAGGATGCATGAGGACTTCCAAAAGTTGGTACCAGTCCAGAACGCGGTCTGCACACGGCTCCAACTTTTTGAACATGCATTTTATCCGCTATGCCAATGGCAAGACTCGCGTTATGAAATAAACAAACAACGGTGCAAGGAAAAGAGGAAAACCTGTGTGCATGGCTGCAGGTGAAGACCCAGGATGAACACGGAACCCGGATTGGAGGCAAGAATTAGCTCAGCAGGTGTGGGGATTCTTAATGCTGAACATTTCCAAGGAAGGCCTGTTTTCAGGACTGGCCCTTGGGAACTGAGTTCCTGGCGTGTTCTGTTAGAGAAAACTATTCGCAGGGTGGACAATCTGTGCCACACGGTACCAGTGTGCCCAGATGTCTGCGCTTAGAGTCAGGTTTGTGATGACTGTGTTTTCCCTGCGAGGGTCAAGCCCAGGGAACTGAGGTCAGCCACAAGGGTGCTGTGTGCCGACATGACTGACTCCCCATAAAACCTGGGCGCCACGGCTTAGGTGAGCCCCTCTGATTGGCAACATGTCATATGTGCTGCTGTGTATCATTTTGCTGTAATAAACTGTATGCATAAGTTTAATGACTTCTGAGTCTTATTAATTCTGGTTAATCCCTCAGCCCTACTGTATTCTTGGGGAGCCCAACCCAGAGGGTCTGTCGACATTCTCTACCAGCTCGTCTGTTGAGGCTCACTGTGATCTCGCACCAACATATTTTCTATTTATTTTTCACTTTGTTGTTTTTTGAAGTGCAGTCAGTTACAATGTGTCAGATTCTGGTGCACAGCACACTGTCCCAGTCATACATATACATGCATATATTCATTTTCATATTCTGTTTCATTCAAGGTTATTACAAGATATTGAATATAGTTCCCTGTGCTGTACAGAAGACATTTTGTGTCTCTTTATCTGTTTTTATATATAGTGGTTATCATTTGCAAATCTTGAACTCCCAAATTTGTCCCTTCCCACCTACTTTTCCCAGTAACCTTGCTTACTGTGTCTGTGAGTCTGTTTTCTTTCTTGTAGTTAAGTTCATTAGTGTCCTCTTTTCCTTTTTTTTTTTTTTATTTAATTCCGTATATAAGCGATCTCATATGGTATTTTTCTTTCTCTTTCTGGCTTACTTCACTTAGAATGACATTCTCCAGCAGCATCCATGTTCCTGCAAGTGGCATTATTTTATCATTTTTCATGGCTGAGTAGTATTCCATTGTATAAATACACCACCTCTTCTTTATCCAGTCACCTGTTGATGGACGTTTAGGTTGCTTCCATGTCTTGACTGTTGTAAACAGTGCTGCTGTGAACACTGGGGTGCAGGTGTCTCCAACATATTTTACTATTTCATTTCTTTTTAGTCTTGAGCTTTCTCTGTCTCTCTCTCTCTCTTTTTTTTTTTTTTTTTTTTTTGCTTAGATTCTTATTGAGCACTCAAGGTAACCCATGAATTAATACCCAGTGCTGGAAATAAGTTATTAATGTAATAATATCTAATGCTGAACATAATACATTAGAAATAGAGGTCATAAACTTTGGGCATGACAATAAACTGTTAATTTTTAGTTCTCCATGTTACTTGCCTTAATATTACTCATGTGCATTTTCATTAATGTGAACTATATATATTTTATATATATATTATTATATATTAAACAATATATTATATATAATTATATTATATAATTATATATTATTATATTCTATACACATTTTTATATACATTATATATTATACAATATATATTATATATTATAATTATATAATTATATATACATATGTAATGTATAATGTAACTATAATTTACAGGTTATATGCGTTATATGTCTTATACCTTCATACTACAGTTTTCCTTGTTGGCCATAGCTTCGTTTTTCTAAGGTTTGAATACAGTATATCAGAAATATAAATAGTTCTGAAAAGTGAGTAATGCCATAATCTTATTTATTTCCACGGAGATCCAGTTTTCCCAGCACTGTTTATCAAAGAGGCTATCCTTTCTCCATTGAATATTCCGGGCTCCTGTGTCAAAGGTTGGTTGGCCATATACACACATGGCTTTATTTCTGGGTTCTTTATTTTGTCCCATGGATTTATTTATCTGTTTTGAGAGCAGGAACCATATGATTTTGATTACCGTAGCTCTGTAGTATATTTGACATCACAGAGTATGATGCGTTTTTGTTCTTTCTCAAGAACGTTCTGTTGTTGATTGCTCTAAGGTGGAAGATGGGGGAAAGAAAGGTTTTCATTGCCCATTTTTAAATGGATGTCTTACTATTTTATTATAAAGAAAAATATGACTTCTGTTATGATGAACTATCTTAAAAAAATTATAATGAGTCACAGATGGTTGTCAGATGCTCCTGGTTTTTAGGGAAACCCATTCTCTGTGCTGAGGAGATATTATGAGAAATATGGGCTCCTTTCCTTTTTTGCTTGTGGAAATTCAGTGAATATTATGCTTACTTTGACCTTACATGCAGTAGTCATTCCAAGATGATAATGTGTATATTTATAGCTATGTTTACTTTAATTGATACATTTTAGTGTTTGATTGAACCATAATGCTCTATCTACATTTTCTTTACCCTCTTCTACACCGAGATGAACGCATGTTAATCTCTGGTTCACATATGAGGAGAAGCTGAGTTATTTACCATTCATCTTGCAGCTAACAATAGGCAAACTTGCGTTTCCTCTTTTGTACACTGTTATCTTCTCTTGAGTTCATGTGTACTCTTCTGAAATCTCCCAAGAGGGGAGGGGAATAAATAAATCTGTTTTCCACACATGTACCTTTGGCAGAGAGAGTGGAACTTGGAAGACTGGTGGGATGTGTGAAAGTCAACACTTACGTAAAATTTACTTGGTCTTTTAAATGCTTCAACTTAAAATAACTCATCCAGGTCTCCCAGTAACTCTGTGAGTCAGGTCCTGTTCTGCCTCTATTGCAGACAAGGGCAGTGAGGACCAATATCAGTGGTCGTCAGAGCTGGATAGACCCAGGAATCACTCCAAAGACCATAGTGTGTGCCATGATGACTCAAGATTTACCACCTACCTACCACAACGTCCATCCTTAAACAGAACATCGAAACACAAGAACGTAAATACTTTGGGAAAGACTCGTAAATCTCACATTCTTCATTCAGCAAATATGTATTGAGTACTTATTAGAATTTATAGACTGTTCAAATCATGGATTGCTACGGTTAAAAAAATGCAAAATTTCTACATTCATTATCGTTTTGCAGGAGGTGGGCAAATAGGCAAGATGAATGAGTAACTCAGAGAATATGCAAAGATGATAAATGTTATGAAGAAAAATGAAATGGGGAAATTAACAAAAAAATTTGCAGTTAAGGTTGTTGGAAACATCTGTTTGAGAAAGTGATGTCTGAGCCAAGATTTGTACCATATGGATCTCAGAAGAAGGCTGATTCTGAAGAGAAGAGAGCAGGTGCAAAGGTCCTGAGGCCGCCTGGCCTGGTGTGTCTGAAGAAGGGCCAGGAGGCTAATATCATAAAGATGAGTTGGCGAGGCAGACAGTAGCAGGAGATGCCATCAGATGGATAATGGGTCACCGGGTTATCAAAGATTTTTATTCTATTGTACACAAGTTGCCTTTTCCTCTGGTGATGCAGGAGGCCATGAGGTTATTTTCAGCAGAGAATTGTCATGATCTGTCTATATTTTGAAAAGCTTGCTCAGCTGTCCTACCAAAAATGTACTGTAGGAACGCAGGAACAGATAATCAGGAGGCGGTGCACAGTGACCACAGTCAGGTTGCATTTTCAAAACGGAACCAAAAACTGGGATGGCAAATCTCCTCTGTGTGTAAGAAAAATAAATATATTCAAGGAGTAAAAACAATCTTTACATTTTTTTTTTCACAACAGCGATGGATGGGTATTTATTTTAAAAGAAGTCAGGGAGGACCATGAGTTGAGCAGACCTTGGTGCTGGGCTCAGGTTGAGGTGACGATGTTGAAAGGCAGTGCCTGGAAATGTTTGATGCATGGGTCCAGATTGTGAGGAGGTGGTCTGGGATGAAGTATGCATTTTAGAGCATGGTTGATGTTTCAAGTGTGGGATTTCATAGCTCATGAATGAAGTGTTGAAGGAAAGAGTTCCAAGGACTGAGATCTGGGGCAACGTACATTGGGGGCATAACGAGAAACAAGAAAAAGAAGCCACAGTAAGGAAGCCAAGAGAATGTGGTGTCCCAGAACACCAAGAAAAGGGTTTTTTTTTAAAAAAAGAAGATGATCGACTGGGTCAGATGTTATTAAAAGATTGGGTGGGACGAAAGTGGAGAATGATTGACTGACTTCAACCTGGAGAGGTGGTGTCAGTGGATGGTGCTTTTGGAACATGGATTTGAATGAGGTTCAGAGGAAATGGATTTTGTGGGTTTGGAGACAAGGAGACAATTCAAGACAATTGAAAATAATTCAAATTTTCAAAAGATTTGCTGTCAGTGGAGGTCAACAAAATAGCATGCTTCTTGTATGCTGGAAATGTAGTCAACTCAGATTTTTTTTTTCCTCTTTTCATGAAGAAGCTAAGTGTTTGTATACCACTGGGAATTAATGATAGAGATGTGAAAATCAATGTCTCCCAAAAGAGAGGTGGGGGGGGATTGCTGAAGCCGTATCTTTGGGAGGCAGGAAGATTTGGAGTCTAGCACATAAATGAGAGCTTATTCTTGGAAGGAGCTCAGTATTGATGGCTGGGTGCTGGCAGGCAGGGAGACCTGCTGGTGGGAACTTGCTGGAAGGTTCTGTGAGAATTAAGGAGTAAAGGGAATGTAGGAGGTATCAGAGCTGGGAGAGAGAGTGAAGAGAGAATGCAGTTTAAATGGACTGGGGCATGGAGGTGTTAGAAAACACAATACTGAAAGCTGTGACAATGTATTGTCAATAAAAATACTTTTTTACTTTACCATATCATCTAGAGACGCAACTTTAAACATCTTCCGTTAGGACATATCAGACCCTTTTTTCATACAAGAACCTTTCTCTATGACAAAAATTTGTGGATTTATTAAGGTTTCTGGGTCTCATTAAATATAATAAACTAACTATTTACAATGGCCAAGAAATGGAAACAACCTAAATATCCATCAACAGATGACTGGATAAAGAAGCTGTGGTATGTTTATACAATGGAATACTACTCAGCCATAAAAAATGATAAAATAATGCCATTTGCAGCAACATGGATGTCCCTGGAGAATGTCATTCTAAGTGAAGTAAGCCAGAAAGAGAAAGAAAAATACCATATGAGATTGCTCATGTGTGGAATCAAAAAAGAAAAGACAAGTGAACTTATTTACAAAACAGAAACAGACTCAGAGACATAGAAAACAAACTTACGGTTACCAGCGGGAGAGGGAGGTGGGAAGGGATAAACTGGGAGTTTGAGATTGGCAGATACTGACTAATATATTTAAAATAGATAAACAAGTTTATACTGTAGAGCACAGGGAAATATATTCAATATCTTGTAGTAGCTCACGGTGAAAAAGAATATGCAAATGAATATATGCATATTCATGTGTGACTGAAGCACTGTGCTGGGCACCTGAAATTGACACAACATTGTAAACTGACTAGACTTCAATTAAAAAAAAATCCAGCTGCCATATTTTTTATGTTCTGTCAAACTCCCATAACAATTGTTAATAATTATGTTTAAAAGTGGTCCAGTTATTCAGCCATCAAACTGAAACAAAATCCCAGTCAAATTTCTTCCTCTCCACCTTGCCTTTACATAACATTTTGCCAGGAAAAGTCTGATGCGACTGTAGGACCTGGACAGCTCATCCTGAATCTCCTGCGGACACATTAGGCAAAATAAAATAAGAAGAATTTACGTTTCCCTCTCTCAGGAAAATTTAAAAATTAACAATAATTGAAATACCTCCAGCACAAATTATGGGCAGTAAATTGGATTTGAAAGGGGCAGATTTCTGAAAATGACGTTATCTAAACAACACCGAATAACGAGCTATTTCTTTCTTGGCAGGAGCTTGTTGGCAGGGAAAACAGACATCTTTCTGGAAGGCATGGAGGTAAAATCAATGCAGTGAAACACAGAAGTTCCCATACAATATTTTCCACGTAAATCAGAATTTGTAAAACACGCAAATGAAGTCAGTGTTACAGTCACAGGACTTTACATAGTTAACTTATATTGTGATATAACTTTGAAATTAGTCTTTTCCCCTGGCAACATAAGGGTCTAATGAATGTACAGTGTGTTTTTCCACAACCTATGATGTGAGAGTTACACATAATTTCATGAAATTACGTAGTCTATTTCTGGGTTGAATTTTAGATCGCTTCCATTTTTTTTTTTAAATTTCAAATTCTACATTAGTTAAAACAATAATTGTATCGCTATCGACAATGCCACTTTCAAAGCTGCCTCTTTAAATTGCTAACATCAGCATGGAGGGCAGAAAAGGGGGTTTCCATGAAAATTAGCATTTTTACAAATGACAGAAGTGTCAGAAGGTAAACATCTTCTTTTTAACGTAAATGCCTTTGATTCTTCGTGTTTGAGGCCAATGTTGCTGGCTTCTGTATGTGCAGAATTGAAATTCTTACCAAGCCCTCGACATTTTTTGTGGGGGAAATGGAATAATGTGGAAATCTGCTACTTCCATCCCAAGTCACTGAAGGAAGCATTTTCCTGTTAGGGTTGTCACATAGTTCACAGCGATGTTTACAAACACATATAATCACCATATCATTCTTATCTTGTTGGGTAGAGTTCATTTCTCCCTGAATTCTAGCAAGATTACAAAGTAGATTTTTTCTATAATGTAATTCCTTTCCCTGAAGCAAAGCTATATAATGGAAACTTCTCTTTCTCTGTATTATTTCACTTCCGTTGTACTTGTTGGCTTCAAGATGTCGTTTTTTTTTTTTTTTCCTGTTTGCTCACCTTTTTATGGACTTTTCGCTAGTGCTGGAATTGACTGTTAATGCCACTAAATGAGCCAATTCGAGCATCCCCCTTGGTTGTTGAGAGAATTCACTCTCCCCACTTTTTCAATTTGAGATTGTGTGTGATACGCACAGCTTGCTAAAAGCCTGGTGTCTTTTCAGACGGCATTTACCAGGATGAAATTTTGTTTGCATCTCCTTCTCCAGATCCATCTCAAATGAGATCCCAGCCAGGAGCATAATTGGAAGCAATTCTATCCCATGCTTGAAATTTTGCTGCAAAGGATGTAGGGAACTTAAGTCTCTGGCTTACAAGGCAGTGGAGATGAAAAGATGTTCTGTGGCCAAACAAAACAAAACGGAACAAAACAAAAACAGCCATTTGTCAAATACTTGCAAATTAAAAGAGTGGCTCTCTTCTTGCTAAAATAAATGAAACATCCAATCTCTAACAACTATTCTTTCTCAGTTTTCCAAAGATGGTCTGCTTCCAGCTTAACACTTTGGAGCATAGCTTCCGTCCACTTTTGCAACACAGGTAGTCACTTGCCGTCAAATGGTTATCTTGCGGAAAATCAAAGCAAGGGGTTGCTCTGGCTGATAGAGAAAGCAGGCTTCTTCATGGTGGTCCTCACGTCAAAACCCTCTGGATGCGAATGACTCTGTTTTGTGTGTTAGGCTTCTAGCTAAGTGTGAGTTCTGCGGCCAGATGCTTCGTTTCTGGTTTTATCGCTTCCCCGCTCTGTGAGGCTAGTGCGCTCCTTAACTTCTCTTTCCTGATTGGTGACTTGGGTGTAATAACAAACAGTTCTTACCTAATTAGGTTGAGAGAGGATGGAATGCACCTAACACGGTGCTGGGCACACAGTGAGAATCCCATAACTCTTCATTAAACATATTATTATTACAGAAAGCAGCTGAATCCAAACTTTCTACTATTTCCCACTGCGTGCCCCAAATACAGTTACCTCAGAACCACATAGAATGCCTTAACCCATGAAAATATTCCAAGAACTTGATGGATCAAGGATTAATATCATTAGATGCAGCGGATTCTTAATCCTTGTATATTGTCATGAATATTTCCGTGTGGATGTAATAAAACAATAAGCAATGCATTTTTACCTGCACTGAGATTTTTAACTCTTTTTACCGCCCAGTGACTTCTCATGGATCATACGCAATCTCCTCGTGTCTGATTTACTGATTCTGTGTATTTAACTTTTAGGGTAATGTCTATGAAGGAACGGGTGTGTGAACGGGAGTAATTCTTCATCTACAGTGCGTGGGCCGTTTTTGTTCAGTAATGCTTTTGCTGCAGCTGGCCTGGGCGTACGTGGATCCATCCAGTTGCATGGCTGACAGTTAAAAATGACTAGATTGTCTATTATTGATCCCAACATCAAGGTTTTGCAGGTGACATTCGAGGACCCAACCATGACACAATTAGAATGAACGAATTTCCTGTTATTAACCATTTCCCAATCAAGATTTATACATATGTAGCCGTCACAGAATGTAATTGTGACTCATATCTCTATGTGGAACATTGAATAGGTGAGGACAATCTTTCCTGTAAATATGGACAAATGAGCAACGTCTCTGGAGTTTATTTCTGAGTTAATATCTATGCACTATTTTCCCCTTCTCGTCTCTCTCCAGGCCCCCGAGTGCCCTGGGAGTCTCTTGGAAGTATCGACTCCCAGATTAAGGTCTTTCCTTGGCTTTCTTACTAGTAGGGTCAGACACATCATGGGATCAGGGCTGGGCATCTTCTGTACAGCCCTTTTCCATGACAATGTTCCATCAGCTACTGAGCGACAGGTGCCCAGACATACCTCTTTGTCACGTGGAACCCTAAGGGTTTGGCCCCTGTATGTGTATTTACTAAACACTGGCTCAGAAATCTCGTCTCTGAGTTACTCACCCTTTTAAAGCCACCAACTTATGCCTAATCAGGGCGAATCTTCACTGCTCCAATCTGAGCATTTTGCCCACCGCAATATGTGTCTACATTTGGCGTCTCTTGATTTCCCACACGGACGCTTCCATCTGCTTGATATACTTAAAAGAAATTGCACCCTAAAATTGCATTTTTGTATTGTATATTTTGCACAGGGTTTATTAAAAGTATTTCACATCAGGCATAAAAAATGTCCCCAATACTGATCGATAAAAAATACTAAAAAGTCACTGTGTTGTTTGTATTTTTGAATTTTCTTTATATTATGGTGTTTTGACATCTTAATGACATTTATGGCTGGGGAGAGCGCCCCTCCCAGGACTAGCCAGTTCTTAGAAACAGCAAAGGGCTTCGCTGAAACAGGCCTTTGATGTACAAAGCAAGCCAAATGGAGCCAGATCTCTCATTCTTGGTCCATACGTCCCACCCCAAGGAGGCAATATTCCTCTGCTTTAATTATTCATGGCCAGATATCAGACATCATCCCCATGATTTAGAGTCCTCTGGAACTATTCATACTAGCAAGGCATAAGCTGTTTATCTGCCTTCATTTCCCAAGGAAACTGCAGGAAATGATTTGGAGCCCCCTCCACCCTGCCTCTTCTGGCTCATGACCAGGGCTGGTGCTTCCCCAAGTGACCCTGCATGTATGCCGTACCTCCTGCTTCTAGGACCCATGAATGCAATCAAACGTTTACCAGAGCTATTCCTGCATCTCCTCTTGTGGCTTGCGCCTGACTCTCCGTCACCGTATTGAGGAAAACCTTAATTATTAGAGAAAAATTATATATGCACAGGTCATATGCACTTCAAAGCCTGAAATAAGGGAGAAAATTAACATCTGCCTTTCTGATTAACTTCATTCTTCATAAGAAAACATACATGTAGCATTCATTACTTACTAAGATGTGAAATAACCAACAACCTTTGCCTCTAAACTTGGCTTTGCATTTGATTGGCCTGTATTTGCTATTATAAGTGTGAAGGAGCCGGCAGCCCTGAAGAATCGGTTTTCTCATTCTAAAATTGTTTTTAGCCTGAAGAAAAATCCCATTAAAAATTTAAGCTGAGATATTCCTTTGGCTGTAAAACCATTACTATGGCTGGCCAAGAATCTTAAAATCTTGGAAAACATCTTTTTATTCAATGAGGATAGAGTTCTCTAAATACAATGGTTTAAGAAATATTGTTTGCAAACAAGAATGTTGACAGAAAACTATATACAAACTTAAATAAACATAATTTACTTAGACATCACATTTGTTCTTTTATGATATTTATTCGCTGAAATCCATGCATTCTTATAACTCAATAGTGGGTTGTAAGTGGCTATTTAACTATCTCTAATTAGTAATTCCTCATTTTTCATTTTATTCTACCATCATTGTAAGTCTGTCTACAAACAAAAGAATGAAAACAAAAGAATGAAAACTGACTATTTAATTCCATTTATCCCAATATTTTATCAGTAAGCAGACATTTTAAAATATAATTATATAGGGTTTTTTTTTTTCACTTTGTCCCATTCATCCCAAAGTATAATTGCACATCTCACCTTTTCCCAAATCTGCTCAGTATAAAATCTAACCCTCAAGTCCACCATCAGCCTTCCCTGTTTTTCTGATGCTGCACACAAAGGGCTACAACCAGAACAGGCGGTATCTGGGTGGAAGACAGCACTGAATGTAAAGAATCAGCAAACTAACAAAGTAATTGCTGTTTTACTGCAGGGTTTTATCGCAGAGTTTTATCATACTTACTCCAAAACCGCTATTTTAGAAAATTTTAAACATTACGTATCAAAGGATTGATTGCTTTTCATTGCTTACTGCTTATTATAGAGTCTATGTTCAAATATCTGAACTAAATATTAATTTGAACATTTGTAATAAGCCAAGACGAGACTCAGACTGGAAGACTGTGTCACAGACGTTGCAAAGGTGACTTCTAATAACGTGTTATGCTCAGTAACCATATCCAAGATAATTGAAGATCCTGTCAACTGTTCTGAGTTTGTTTCAGGTGCGTTTGCTTAAAAGATTCCAGATGTTTCCTACATAAAGACCAGTTTGATGATTTATGTTCTTCAACCAATAATGGACTATTCTACAGAAAATGATAAAATCGCTTGCATTCCCTATTAAAAGTAACATTTAATCTTGAAATTTTGTGGATCTAAAGTTAGATTTATAGTATCTGATATAATTATATTGGTTTGTTATCCAGGAACTTGGTCATTTACAGACTGAAACTGATTTCCCAGTGAAAATGGAAAGTGTACGGCCACCTTAATGTTTACTGTGTTGCCAATCTTATCTAAAAACAATTCTGAAATTCTCTTATAAGGTACGTGATGTCAGCATGTATATTTATCGCTGAAGGATGTTCATTTGTGTGCAAACTTAGACCAACAATAATAAACATTAACTCCATCATTTATGCTTCTAAAATTTTTAGATATTATATTTTTGCAATCATAATTGGAAGTTTTTACTTAGAAAAAAAGTCTCATTTCTGTTTTAGAAAAATAATGATTAATTTGTTGGGTCCCTAAAGGCAAGGACCTATAACTAGTTAATAAAAATAACCATTTTTGGGTTGGGTTGTTTGGTTGTTTCTTATTAAGTCATATGAGCTGCTTATATATTCTGGAGACTTAATAAGAAATAACCAAACAACCCAATCCAAAAATGGGCAAAAGACCTAAACAAGCAATTCTCCAAGGAAGACACACAAATGATCAATAGGCACATGAAAAAATGCTCAATATCACTAATTATCAGAGAAATGCAAATCAAGACTACAATGAGGTATCACCTCACACCAGTCAGTATGGCCATCATTCAAAAATTCACAAACGACAAATGCTGGAGAGGCTGTGGAGAAAAGGAGCCCTCCTACACTGCTGGTGGGAATGCAGTTTGGTGTAGCCACTGCAGAAAACAGTGTGGAGATTCCTCAAAAGACTAGGAGTAGACTTTCCATATGACCCAGGAATCCCACTCCTGGGCTTGTATCCAGAAGGAACCCTACTTCAGGATGACACCTGCACCCCAATGTTCATAACGGCACTATTTACAATAGCCAAAACATGGAAACAGCCTAAATGTCCGTCGACAGATGACTGGATAAAGAAGATGTGGTATGTTTATACAATGGAATACTACTCAGCCATAAAAACAGACAACATAATGCCATTTGCAGCAATATGGATGCTTCTGGAGAATGTCATTCTAAGTGAAGTAAGCCAGAAAGAGAAAGAAAAATGCCAGATGAGATCACTCATATGTGGAATCTAAAAAAAAAGAAACAAAAAATTAAAAAAAACCCACAAACAAAGCATAAATACAAAACAGCAACAGATTCATAGACATAGAATACAAACTTGTGGTTGCCAAGGGGGCAAGGGGGTGGGAAGGGACAGACTGGGATTTCAAAATTGTAGAATAGATAAACAAGATTATTCTGTAGAGCACAGGGAAATATATACAAGATCTTATGGTAGCTCAAGGAGGAAAAAAATGTGACAATGAATATACGTATGTTCATGTATAACTGAAAATTGTGCTCTACACTGGAGTTTGATACAACATTGTAAAATGATTGTAAATCAATAAAAAATGTTAAAAATAAATAAATAAAAATAAAAATAACCAGCTTCCAATGGTATTTCCAAAGACTCCAAAGTCAACAGTGGAAATCTCCTCACAGTATTCCTGGAGTTAATAGGCTAGTCTTGGAATTTTTAACTATTGGCTTATTCTAACAAAAATATTTGTTTGAGTTTATGAAAACTACAGATCACAAAATTTTAAAAAAGAGCAGTCAAAACATACTCAATGGTTAAACACAAAAGTATGCTTAGTTTGAAAGAGATTTATTGAGCTAGATTATAGGTCGACCCTTTGCAGGCATGAACACAAAGATATGAGATAATAAATTTGAGAAACAGAGGTTAAGAAATAAGGAAGCAAGGCCGGAAGTGTAATATACAGTTCTACAGAAAGAGAACAGTTATCAGAGTAAACTTCTGAAAACATAATGGCTGAGAAATTTCTAGAATTAATGACAAACTGAGTTTACAGGCACAGGAAACACAACGTGTACCAGTAGAATAAATAACACATCAATGTAAAATGGAAAAAAAAAAAAGTGACACAAAATGCAAATGAGGGAAAGACACAATGTTTAAAATTATCAGAGACGAAATTACAATAAATAAATGTGTCTGTGTGTATTGGAGTCAAGGGGGAGTGGAAAGATAAATTCACTGTGTTGATGGAACATTACTTTCATTTAAGAAATGTATAGCAAAATAATATTCTAAAAATTAGGGCAAAATAAAGATACTTTCAGAAAAAAAATTTACAAACAGAATTGACTTTCAAATTAATCTTACTGAAGAATTTCCAAAATTGTATTTTAGCAAGTACAAGCTTCCACAGAAAATTTTGAAATAAAGGAAAAGATGAAAAAAATGTAGGCTAATATAAACATAAACATATATAAAATAATACACTTATCCCCAAAATTGGAAGCTACAGCAAATAAAAAATTAAAATATGGAGCGAAAGTATGCTAAAGTACATTGTATATACAACAATATACTAAGTTCATAGTTTTTAATATACAAATTAACATTTTCAAGCTTATTACTAAAATAACACTAATAGAATATTTAACTCCCAAGTTGATAGAGGGGGAAAAATGCAATAATATGCAAACCATCACTAGCCTAAAGGAAATCAAAGAAATAATAAAGGAAAGAGGGTGGAAGAAAGAAAAAAAAAAAAAAGGAGAAAGAAGGTAAGAAGAGAAATCAAAGAGTTAAAATGTTATATAATATATTCAAAGAAGGCCAGAAAGGAGGAAAAAAAAAAAGCTTAAAGCAAGCTCCAAGTAATAAAAAAATAAATAAATAAAATGGATTCAAATATATTATCACTAATCATAAATCTAAATGGATAGACTACTCAGAAAATAAAAGCTAAAATGGATAAAAGAGTGTATTGCTTATAGAAAAATTTAAATGAGCAAAACATATTAATATTTTATAAATGATATTTAAGCAAAACATACCTATGCATATAAAACAGATTTAGAACAAAATATTTTTATACGAAAAATTATTATAGAAACATAAAAAATACATATGTTATAGGAAGACAAATGATACAGACCAGAAAATCCAGAGAGGGGAATCCCACAATGGTAACATTTTCATATATTAGAGCAGTTAAATTGCATGCCCATGGCAGAAAAACTGCTTCTTCAATAAATGCGCAAGGTAAATTTATTATTTGTATGAAAATGGAATCAGATCTCTACATCACAACAAAATGAAGTTGGTCTGTAAAATCTAAGTTAAAAGTTCACAGGCAAATGGCAGGTTTTAGACGACCCTTGTGGTGGTTAGTTTGGGTGAGAATGTGGAGAAAAGGGAACCATGGCGGACTGTTGGCAGGGATGTAAATTTGTGCCGCTGCCAGGGAAAAACAGTATGGAGATTCCTTAAAAAGTTGAAGATGGAACTACCATGGGAGCCAGCAATTTCAAGTCTGGGTATTTTAGCAAAGAAAACAAAAACATTACTTTGAAAAGACATATGGACCCTATGTTTATTCCAGCCTTATTTATAATATGCAAAATATGGAAGCACTGTCAACGTATGCATGGATAAAGAAGGTGTAGCATGTATATACATATGTATATGTAAATATTTCTCAGCCAGAAAAATGAAATCTTGCCATTTGTGACCACATGGTTAGACTCCAGGAGGGTATTATGTTAAGCAAAAGAAGTCAGATAGAGAAATACAAATATCGTATGATTTCACTTATGTCTGGAATCTGAAAAGCAAAGCAAAAGCACAGGACAACACAAAACAGACTCACGGATCCAGAGAACAAACAGCTATTTAGAGGACAGAAAGCAGGTTGAAGGATAAATAGGGGAGGGAGACTGAGGGACAAACTTTCAGTTACAGAATAAATGAATCATGGGATGAAACGAACAGTATAGGGAATAGACAAGGCCAGTTACATTGTAATAACTTCATATGGTGACAGTAACATCACTTTGTAATGTATAGAAACATTGAATCATTATGTTGTACACCTTGAACATAGTGATTCAATTACACCTCAATTAAAAAAATGCATGTAGACACTGAAACAAGATGCCACAAAATGCCCATGACAGTTATCTCCTGGTGTGGGGATAACGGCTGATGGCTAATTTTCACTTTATGCTTTTATGTATATTGTAGTTGCCTGCAATAGAGATGCATTGCTTGTAAAAATGAGAAATAAAACATTAAACACAGTTAAAAATGAAAAATAAATCAGTTATGGCAATTTGAAATTATTCCACAGTGTAGATTTTATAAGAATAATGTGGTTGCTCCTAAGTAAAAATCAACTATCTATCTCTCCACCTATCCATCCATCCAACTATCTATCTATCTATCTATCTATCTATCTATCTATCTATCTATATGGTAATCCAAATAAAAATTAAACTAAGACACTTGTCTTTGTACCAGGATACAATTTTCTAAGGAGACGCAGGCATTTAAAGAGAAGAAAACCAAATACTTGATTTCAATCTCATATTTTAATAATATCACATGGAAAAGTCGCTTATTTTCAAATGTCCAATCCCAGACGTTCTATTCCGTGTTTCGGGAAAGCTGTTTTGTAAGTCTCTTTATCTTTAATTGGAGAACATGTTTTCTTCCTTTTTGATATGATAAGCACATATGAGAATCCTAATTCACAAAGGGTTGTATTTGAAAAGGTTATTTTAAATAAACTGAACGTTTGAAGCCTGCGATGATTTCTCATAGGGACGAGTTTTAAAATGACGCTCGACTCCTGTATCAATCACTAAAGAATACATTTTAACCACTAAAGAATACATTTTATCCACTGTGTGGCTAAATCACTACAAAAAGGAGAATGTAAAATTGTATTTGAGATACGTTTTGCATCTTACTTGATAAACAATTTACTTCATTTTGTTCCAATAGGATTTTTCACTAAGTAACTATGTATTCTGAAAATACAAACATAAAAGGGGGCATAGTCAGTGCCTTGAGGAGTTTACCCCCTGCCTACTTACTTGTTATTCGAGGATTGCAATGTGTTGATGTAGATTATTTCCCTGGACCCAGGTTCTTAGTCAGCACGCAGCTTTATTTCAGTCTGAGTCTTTGGAGAGTCACACAAAGTCTGCAAGTGTTTGGAATAATTGACTTCATCAATCTTATCTCAACAGTACTGGGTCCCTCCAGATGCTCTGCTCAGCTCACTTGTTTTCTGGCTCAATTCCCTCCGCCTGGTGATCACGATAACTAAATTTCTTCTCTATTAATCGTTTACTCCGGGACACCCTAAGAACCAGCCCTGATGCAAAGGCAGTGAGTACAGATTACAAGTGTTCAATTGTCTACCGATCTGATCTTTGCTCCTAATCTCTTAGAGGGAGGACGGGGCTGTCCACCAGAGACCAGACATGAAGCCCCCAGCAGGGAGGAGTGACCCTTGACCGCCAGAAACAGGAGGACCCCCTTCCACCACTCGCTGCTGGATTTCTAAGTCTGAAATAAGCCTGAGGCTGGGAGCTGGTGGGGTTGGGGGCCAAGATGGGGAAAAGCTTTACCTGGATGAAGACTGTGTAGTTACATGATTGTCGAGTTGGACCTCACCTCCCTTTACCTGAGAGTGAGCAGAAAAGGCTACTGACTGAGTGTGCCTGGAAGATGTCTGGTACCTCCAGGA
Source organism: Camelus ferus (assembly GCF_009834535.1). Taxonomy (NCBI): domain Eukaryota; kingdom Metazoa; phylum Chordata; class Mammalia; order Artiodactyla; family Camelidae; genus Camelus; species Camelus ferus. The sequence goes on along the minus strand of NC_045731.1, from coordinate 17,345,980 downwards.
AATCCAATCAGAAGCAAAGAGAAGACGGAGAAAGTTGAAAGAGAGCCAGTGTCAGGAAGGACAAGCTATTTGGGCATTTAAGGCCCTTCATCCTGGCCCTAACTTATTATTCCTTGGTATTTATATGGATAATTCCATTTATATTCTAGCCTTGCAGGACCTCCAGGCTGTTACATAATATTAATCCTATTGTTAGGAAATTCAGAGGATCCAAAAAGTCAAGAGTTTCAGTTGCATAGACATTTTCTAGCTGAATTACTCTTGGTATCTGTCAAATTTCCCTCTTTAAAATCGATGACATGACAAATTTTAAGTTCTATTAAGCTGTACCACGGCGCTACACCCTCCTCCCCATTATCATATTTAATTACTCACTATCTATCCTCCCAGAATGGACGTCCCACAAAGGGTCTCTTGGCTTCTCATTAGACCCCTAGTACACAGCGCCATGCTTTGCATACTGTTGGCAGCCCATACATGCTTATTGGATACGTTGAATGATGGAAAACGAGAAAAGCAACGAAAGCCAAGCTTTAGATAATCATTTTTCGGGCTATTCAAATGAAGATTGATAGTTGGAGAATTGTAATGTAGTATACAGAGTTCATGTGTCTATTTTAAGATATATTTCTGACGCTATCCGTCCCGTGCAATTAAGTTATCAAACTGCCCGTGAGGAGTAGAGAAACATTGGAATGTAATAGCGATGATCTGGCATCTTTAGGATAATCATCTGAAATCCTTCACTTTGACTATGAGAAAACGGATTCCTAGAAACACAGCTGGCCCATTTTTAAGACTTTTGGGAGGCAAAGCCCAGATCTCCTGATGCCATTCTGCGGGTAGCTTCTGCTGGAATGAATTGAATTTAAATCAAACATCCAGAGTTTTGCCCTTGTTGGAATTATATTGTTATTGACACTAAGATTTGGAACCGTCTCTTCTTCCCACTGCTTTTTCCACTTTTTCTTTTCTCTTCTAGGCGATGCTCTTGTGAATGAAAAATGCAAACCAGATCAGTAAACAAAGAACGCTGAAGCCATCAAGGCATCAGCGGCTGTCGCCATCCCCCAGTGGGGACAGGCCTGCAGCCCGGCCTCTGCAGCCACTCACAAGGGTGCACCCTGAGGGGACTCAGAATAAGAAAGGACAGGACACTGGCCCTGGATAGCCAGGTGCTTGTCAAAGGAATGAATACAATGAGCCCAAATGTTTGCTTCCTCCATACATAGAAAAGCACTAAATTCTTTAACTTGAGATGCCTGGTTTTCTTTAGATAACAAGCAATCTTTTATTGTTCCAAGTACCTGGTCTTTGTTGTAAAGCTCCTATACATCCTGGCTCCTCCCCTACCTCTTGGGAGCGGTCTCTCAGAGCATCTGAGAGGCTGTCATCCCGGCTCGAGTCCTCCTGCCAAATAAAACGTAACTCTTTTAAACTGAACATTTATTTCAGTTGACACCCTTCTTGTCTGTATCCAGTGCATCGTAAATGTCCTTTCCATGTAATTCATCAGCAATAATCTTCTTCTCCCAAAAGAACAATAATGGATTAGCTCCTATGTTCCAAATTCAAAATAAATAATGGATTCAACTGTTGTGGACTGCTATAATTTAATGAAAAAAACCTTACATTTGTCATGTCTGTTTTCTGATCATCTACTATGTTTAGGGACCTTACAAGCATCACTCCATTTATTTCTCAATCCAGCTCTGCAGTGATTACATAACCTCGTACGAGGCACAGATGAGCTCCTTGCAATTCAGGCATCACTTAACTTGCAATAAGATTCCGGAAACCGGCATCGGTCTTTTTATTAATTACAGAACTTGAAATTGCCCTTCTTAAAGTCATATTAGGAAAGACAAGAGCCTATTTGGGACAGAGGCAAGTCTTAAGCTTCAGGTAAAAGTCAGAAATCTTTGTTCCCATTACTCGCTGAGAAACTTGTGGCTGGAATTCTCTCAGGTTTAAGTCCCAAATCTTAACTTCCTGTTTCTCCTGGGTCACAAACTGTGCATCCCAGGCTCATGGCTAAACCTAAGTGTAGATACAGGCAGATCTTCCCACCCATCCTCATCTTAAATTTAATTAAAATTAAATCTAATGTTCCCTCCCTATTCTTCTGACATCAATTTCCAGGTCCCCTTTCTCTATTCTAGGTTTTGCAATAAAAAATAAAATAAAATAAGTTATAAACCAAGGTCCCCTACACAGTCTACTTCCAGTGTGTTGAATAGAAAGAAAATGTTCAGCCCATAATGGACTTCAATTATTCAGCCGACATCCAATTTTAAATAAAATATGATAACTGGAGAGTTTCATGGCACTTCAAAAATCATGGAAATTTATATTTCCATAAAATTAGTCAATGGGTTACCTTCCTTCTCATCCAAGAATTAAGATTTTTGATGGACATCCTTTCTCTGAGTGCTTTTCAAGACACAGAATAAATATTTCAATTGGTTTCCACCCTCCCTTACTCAACCCTCTCCAGAACCACTTACCTGAACTTCGTTAACTGGTTTTTCTCACACTCTTCTAAGTCGGTTCCCTTTTCTTCTCACCCCCAATTAATGAGCACATAGAATGCACATACACCCTCGCAGTGGCAATAAAACTCAGAAGTATTTATAAAAAGCTCCCGATTCATTACAGCTCAGACTTACGTGAATATTGTCTACATGCTTCTGACTCTCCAGACTGTGCGTCTAGGCTGGCTGAGCACCGTGAGTGAAGACCATTGCATCCTTGTTTTGTCTACAGATTATATATTTGATCGATAAACTGTGGTCACTGCCCAAAACCTTTTTCTAGAAACACATATCTCTCAGACTTTCTGAATTGAAACCGAAACTCCCATATTTTCCCCAGTGTTTTTCTGTGTCCAACTTTTTCTAACCCAGAACAGATAATGTACTATTTTTTTTTCCCCTGAAGCCAAAGGTGAGAACCACTATGTTTGTTAATTTATATTTCATTGAATGGACACCGGAGAGCCCATTTGTGCCATGGTTCTTTGTCTCATTAAGCTTCCACCTTGGCATGGGTCTTTTTTTACCTTTGACCTGAGAAGAAACCATCCCAGTCAGTGTTGCAAAAATTAAATCCGTTTAGCACAATGCCTGCAACTTCTGCGTGGAAGTGTTCCACCTTAGCCATCCCCCTTACGGCCACCAGAGTGTGTGCGCGGTGGTGGGGCGTCCTGGAAGGTGCGAATTCTCGTAAAGGGAAGCAAACATCATCAAAATCAAATTTGGCATGATCATATTCTGGATCTGAAAAATAACAGAGAATCTCAGTGGTCGACCTATTAAAAGTAAAAGATGTTAAAGTCTGAGGTTATATGGAGACGCACTTAAATGATATGAAATGGGGATTTTTCTCAGACAACAGGGTTAACTCAATTCCACTTCTTGGCTTTAAGCATTTGCAGCACCTCTAGCTTCTGGTTACAACACAGAAGACTAGAATAAACATCATTTCCCTCCTTATACAAACACAACAAAAAAAGCTGGGTAATGTAGAAAATCATAACTTTCTTCCACCTCCGAGACAGGACCAGCACCTAAGGAAAGGCAGCATCTCTAAGGGAACACAGAACCAAGCACTGCTTACCTGGAGCAGACATGGGACAGTGTGCAAGCTGGTGAAAAGAATTCTGCTAAAATGCTAAGACGCATAGTGAATTGCTTACTTAGGGCCAAGTGAGGACCAGGGTGAGAGTGTAGACTTTCCAGGCATTGCGATCACAGGGGAATTTCATAACTTCTCACGGCCTTTTTTTTTTTTTTCCCCCTACAGACCTCATGACATACTTCATGAGTAAGATTGGAGGCAGAGTGAGCTGTAAAAGAAAACTGAAAACCTCCTCTGGGGGTTGCAAGTGTCAAGGGAGGAAGGACCAGCACCCATGGGGGAAACTAAAGCCCCACGAGGTCCTCACTCTTCTTCCTCCGATGATTCAAAAGCCCAAAGATTGTTGGGAGAAAGTTTCAAACCATTGAAAATTCTATTGTCATTGCGGTAAGTGATGGGGTGGGAGAGAGATTGAGAGAAAGGAGGGAGGGATGGAGGGAAAGAAGTAGGAAGGAAGGAGGGAAGGAAGGACAGAAGGAAGGAGGGATGGAAGGAAGGAAGGACAGGAGGAAGGAAGAAGAGATGAAGGGACAACTCTACCCTTGGCAAAAGACAGAAAAACATCCAGATTCTTATACACCCCATTTACCTGCTGAAGTCTAAAAAAATAAAGGAGAAAGGAATATATTAATTAAAATAATCCCTTCTTTTCTTTGTTCGCTTCCCTTCCACCAATACGTGTGTGCCTGAGAATCCCACCAGGGAAGGGCGGCAGCGAGCCAAGACTGCTCCCTCCTCGGACCCATCCCACTGGTGCTTTGTCCTGCAGAAGACACACCTGTTTGATTCTTATAAACAATCCATCAGCAAGGGGCAGTTTATTAAGACCTGCCGTGTGGGATGTGCCCAGAACATAAAGATAAGCAGAGCTAATGAAATGAGACAAGATGTAGTTACAAATCATCCAGTATCCAGAGACCTCACGCTGAGGCACGAGAGACAGATGGAAAGCACATTCCCCTCGATGATATCAATGAGCAGCTGAATTTACCCACATGACATCTAATCTACGTCCAGATTGTGAACAATGTGACTTAGCACATATATGTTATCATCTATGTATTTTATATCTAATTTAATTTCAGCTGGATAGTCTCTTATCTGAGTGCAAAATATCCTGTGTGACACAGAGTGACTTTAATTCCATGCTTGCCTAGACTTTCTTTGTCCTGACTTGGGAACCACATAATGTCTCTTAGCCCAAGGGAAACTCTTATCTTTACAGCAGCCAGAATTTCAAGATGAGCCCAAGATCACCGCACACTGGTGTCCACAGTTGCATAACCCCTTGTCCCTGAGGGTGAGCAGGAAGGATGAACACAGTGGGATTGGTACCCCCTTCCACAGATCATGTTCCAGAAGACTCTGTCGTGGTGGAACACGGGGATGCTTTCTGTTGACTTTCACGAAGTAAGTTACCGTCCTGTGAAGAGGTCCAAGGGGTAGGATCTGAGGACAACTTCTGGGTCATGAGAGTGATCTCCAGCTGAAAGCTAAGGAGGAAACAGGGTTCTCAGCCCTACCCCTGCAAGGGACTGAATTTTGCCAACAACCCAAGTGAGCTTGACAGAGGACTGGGAGCTGAAATGAGATTCCAAGTTCTGGCTAACACCTTGATTTTAGCCTGGTGAGGAGCTGAACAGAAGACCCAGTTAGTCTACACCCGAAACCTGACTGTTGGAAACCGTGAAGGCAATAAATGTGTATTGTGTTGTTTTTAAGCATCTACATTTGTGGTGGTTTGTTGCATAACAACACAAAAGCAATATAATATTCTTGGATCCTCCAATGTACTAGAATTACCTACTGTAAATTCTAGAGAAATAGCGCCAACACCCATGAATGTAAAATGTCCATCCGGCATCAGTGAATTTACAAAAAATTCATGTGACAATATTCTTTCAGAGTATGTAGAAATCTCAAACACTTAAGACAATGAAAACTGAGTATAATCAGTGGCAATTTGGCGCTAAACGCTACGATCTTGTTAACATTTATTTGCTCATTTGATATTTTATATGTTAATTTAAAGTTCTTCAGCAGTTACCTCTACAGTTTCAACCTGTTTACATACATGTGGTTTCTCCTATTTTAAAATTCAACTCGCAAAGTCCTAATTCAAGTATAAAATAACAAAACTAATGCCATCTACTATTTTGACATCCCTAAGCAAATGTAGATGACAGGTGTAGAGATTGCATGACTAATGCAGACGATAAGGGGTAGAAAAAACCATATACCCATTGGCCCATAAGATATTTCCATCTCATTCAATTCAGATCTCATAGACCTCAGAATCACCTTTTATTAGCAAAATGTTTGAGGACGGTTAGAGCTTTGAGTATGTGGCCAAGCAATTTGTCACAGATCAAAATGGATTTCCTCTTTTCCTACAAAAGCATTTAAAACCTTCTTGCATGTTTATGCTCATCAACTTTGCTCCATGGGCATAGAGTGATAAAACACTGGGAAAACAAAATAAAATATTTAATAAGTACTTTAAAATGTTTGCACACCATACATTAAATTACGCCTCGAAAGTTTCTCTGATTATGAAAGGAAATAAATCACCGACTCTAGCAAATGTGGAAAATATAAATAAAATTAAAAGACAGCATTGTTTCTAGAATTCATCGTTAAACACTCTTAGTAATTTAGACTCTAACACATTTGAAGATAAATGATCAGTGGGTTAAAAGTAAAGCCATTTGTTTCCATTGGCATAGTTTTGATTAATGGTAAAACTGACTATTTGTATGTAATATAAACATTTTTCATTTTACCCTACTGCATATATTGGCAAAAATGTTGAAATATTTTACTTCTTCTGGTGTGGTATTTATTATAAAACATGTAAGAATATTTCCTAGTCATTTTGCAACAGGAAAGAAGGGGACAGGACATGGCCGTTAAAGGAATGACACAGCGATTTGTAGCAAGATGGCGGGAAAGTCAACTCCCAATAAACCCCGAGGCCCAAGATGGCGAGAGATTTGACCTCCAGTGGATCTTGAGCTTCATTGTACACACTGTAATGTACCAGCCTTGTGAATGACACACCTACGGGCGCCATGACAGTTCAGAGGTTGACCATGAAAGGTCAAAGAGAGGGCGGTGGCCCAATTCCTGGGAATCCCCACCCCTTCTCCAAAGTAGCCGGAATAATCCCACTTGTTAGCATATAAATTCTAGTAACACCAAATGCCTTGTGGAAGCTCTCTCTCTTGCCTTCTGAGACGGCCCAGATTTTACAGAATGTGTATCTACTTTGACTTTAAATACCCAACCCTACACCTCATGGCCTTTCTCTTGCCTTCTGAGATGACCTGCCCTCTGTCTTTGGCAGGTGCAGCTCTCTAAATAAAGCTACCTTTACTCAACAGTGGCTCACTCTTGAATCCTTTCCTGTGCGAAGCCAAGGACCCTCACTTGACAGGGTGCATCCCAGAGTCTCATCCAGGACGTGGGACATGGCCATCCTCTCCTGCTCCCCCATTTTTTTCCTGTATCAGTTTTCCTTTTTGTGGTTGTTTTACTGTGTGTGCATTTCTCTGTGTGTGTGTGTGTGTGTTATTTACAAGTTCAAAATGCCCATGTAGAAAAAAGCAACAAACTTAGGACTTTCCAATTTTTCGCCTTTGGTTTCATACTTAGAAAAACTTTCTCCATCACAAAAGTACATAAAACATTGTAGTGTCCCTGAAAAAGGCAATCAGCACATAGAAATCCCTTGAAAAACCCTCATTGACCATTAACTAGTCAATTCCATCAAAATATTTGCAAGGATTTTCAGTAGGAATGGAGCTTGCAACAGTGTCCCTAAGAAGTGAATTACAAACTTGTCATCATTTTTTTTTTCTTTTGCACTTTTTCTTTAATCTTTAAGTCATTGATGAATCTGGAATTGAATTTGTGGATTTTTTTTTTAAGTAGTGAACTAAGTTTTCCCCACACAATATATTTGTTTCTATTTTTGTTTGTTTAAGGAAAGATTAAATTCTAAATACCTTTATCATTTAAATTCACTGAGTATTAGGGAAGGCTTAATATTCTGATTTTCTATTTATTTTTAACATACGCTATTGCAGAATAAAATTTGCCACCCCATAAGTGTCTCATTGGCATGCAGATTACTTCAAGCTGAAAATAATTAAGTCCCCAAAGACCCAGAAATTTTTCATCTTCCCCCTTTTCTGACTAAAGAATGTAGGTAGAGGACCTATTCTGTGAAGGGAGCTGTCACCATAGATAACCATTAGTAGGAACTAGGTGTTTAGTCAGGGAAAAACTTAGGAAATCTGTTAAAATTCCTCTCTGGTTCCAATTGTCTCTGCATGGGCTCAGCAAGCATTTGTTCTCAAAATATTTGCTTTTCCATCACCATGTGAACTCCCTTCCTCCACTTCGAGGTTCCAAATCGTGACCCTCAACATATTCTCTTGGGTTTAACTGAAGGTGGTATTTAAATTGTCACATGTTTCACTGACAGACTCAGATTTTCTGGGTCTTTCCCATGTATAAATGTTATTTACCTTTTGTTTGATTTTCTTCTGTTTTTCCGTCTCAAAGCAACTTGTTAGAGCAGGCAGGCAGCTAGATATGAGCTGAGAAGTGGGGACAGGGGCCAAATGGCAGAAAGCCATACATCTTGTGACTAACCAGGGTCCTTGAACAGACCTAGAAACACAGGAGCCTCTGGACTGATAAGAAACCACACATTCTGGGTTGACAAGTGTCCTGCAGGCAAACGAAGACAGATGGGACAATAGAGAAATCTCTGAATGTAACCTTTTGTTCGCTATGATCCCATCCGACTTCCCTATCAAGACTAAATAGGGGCACCCCCCCAAAAAAGCCCTTCTCCCCATCCTGCAGGGAGATGGAGCTGGGACAAAGATCAGGAAAGATGACCCCAACCCCTGCCCGCCCCCCTGCCAATGAATATGCCACTCATTCATTTTTACACCCAGATAACCAGCTTGCCAAAGAAACTCAGGGCGGCTACCCACCTGAGTCTGCCCGCTCTCCCCTTGACCATGAAGTATCCATCCCTCAGTAAATCCTTATTTTGCTTTCTTGACATCCATGTCTCATTTCTAAGTTCCTTCTGCAAGGAGACAGGAACCTGCTTTCTAAAAACAAATTCAATTCTTAGACCAGCCTGAAGAAGCTAGAAGAACAGAGTAAAATTTCTTTCTCCCTGATGCTTTCTAAATATTTTATTGAATCAGCAGTATTTGAGGAGCTATTAAAACAATGCCAAATAACTCTGTTCTAAATCAAAGAGCTGTTTAGAAGACATACAGCCCTAATTTTTGACCCCAGATCACATAGACACAGCAGAAGCCCAGCAAGTCTCTTAGAATCATGTTGGAATGAGGCTCAGAAAAAAGAACATAAGTATTCTGAGTAATCCATCAGCTCTCTGATGATGGTTTTATTTAAAAAGTTGTTAATTTTAATGTTCTTAGTATAAGAATAAAACTCTAAGCACATTGCATGACCCACAATAACTCTGTAAAATACAATAAAAGGAAACTCTAAGAGACTTCTTTTTTTTTTTAAATGAGTATAGTCAGTTTACACTGCTGCGTCCATTTCTGGAGCACAGCATGATGCTTCAGTCATACGTGAATATACATATATTCATTTTCATATTCTTTTTCACTGTGAGCTGTGATAAGATCTTGAATATATTCCCCTGTGCTGTACAGTATAAACTTGCTTATCTATTTTATATATACCAGTCAGTATCTGCAAATCTCAAACTCCCAGTTTATCTCTTCCTACCCCCTCCCCCCTGGCAACCACAAGTCTGTATTCTATGTCTGTGAGTCTGTTTCTGTTTTATATATAAATTCATTTGTTTTTTTTTTTTTTTCAGATTCCTCATATGAGCGATCTCAGATGGCATTTTTCTTTCTCTTTCTGGCTTATTTCACTTAGAATGACATTCTCCAGGTCTATCCATATTGCTGCAAATGGCATTATTTTATCCTTTTTATGGCTGAGTAGTATTCTATTGTATAAATATACCACAGCTTTTTTATCCATTCATCTGTCAATGGACATTTAGGTTGCTTCCATGTCTTGGCTACTGTAAATAGTGCTGCTATGAACACTGGGGTGCAGGTGTCTTTTTGAATTAGGGATCCCTTTGGATATATGCCCAGGGGCGGGATTGCTGGATCATACGGTAAGTCCATTTTTAGTTTTTTGAGGAATCTCCACACTATATTCCACATGGGCTGCATCAAACTGCATTCCCACCAAGAGTGTAGGAGGGTTCCCTTTTCTCCACATATTCTCCAGCATTTGTCATTTGTGGTGAAGTCCAGGGGTATTTGAACACCTCCTATGGGAGAATCATCTCAAAGAAGGAAATATCCACAATTTGCCTCCACCCCCATTCTCAATGACGCAACAGGAGAGCCAGGTCTGTCCACGGGGCTAAATGCAGCTGGAGAGTAATTAAGCGACATGGAATTTACCACTAGACCATGCACTTTTAGGAATCAATGAATTACCAGGTTCAGTTTTGAAGCAACTGTTGCCTTGTTACAAATAAATGCATACCCACATTCCTGGGTTTGATGTAGGAATGAGATGGCGGAAAGCAAGCTAAGCTATTCTGTGAAAATCTGAGCTGGAGGAAATCAATATTAAATTATGTTCAGGGGAGAAAATAAGTTGTTTTGTTAGAGAAAATGTGAAAGGGACTTGAACATAAGGGGAATATTGAGTGTGACTGATAGGATATAATATTATGTGAGCATGTGAAGGAGGAGAAGAAATTTTATGGATTAAGACAGATAATGTGAACGAAATAGACTGTCAAAGCTATTGATAAATTAATCCAGTGGTAGTGGGAAATATGAGCAGTTTCTGCCCATGATTAGGTTTTTATTCAGCTACATCATTTGATATAAAATTTATATTGAACCTAATCTGATGCCTAAGAATTTATTTGAATTAAGTAATGAAGTAAGATGAGTATGAATAGCATTGTAAAGAATATCTTTTTATCCTCTCCTCCAGGGTCTTAAACATAGAAGGTTTGAACAGCTGACAAGTCAAAAAGGAAAATAAAAACAAAGAAATACCCTGTAGACTCAGATAAATGGAATCCTCTGTGGTGTCCACGGATGGATGCACGGAAGTCCAACGTGAGGTCATTGAAACAAGACAAACTCAACTAGATGGGACATTTATGGTTTTATCTGTCAACATAATTTAATGTACTCTTTAAAGCTTTCATTCTCCAGAGCCTAACAAAATGAAACGCACCCATTAATTATATGAGTATTTCATTTCTTTTAAAAGGACGGAAGTTGGAAAATACGAGTGTCGCTGTTTTACCCAGAACCCAACCCTGAAGTGCTTACAGCGAACTGAACAAAAAAAGAAAAATTCAAAATACATGTGAGTCATTCATAGTTGGTACCGCCATCCTTCCCAAGTTAACTCTATAAACACCCAGGATGTTTAAAATCTGCACTGATCCCTGTTTATTTTGTGTCTCATGGAGGTACTTTGTATGTTTCCAGCTCCACGTGTTTCCTCGTGCTCTTATCTGGTTATGTGATTGCCCCGTGTGCTTCTCAGTGCTATCTGATGCTGCTCATCATTTGAGGCCCAGCGGAAACATGACACACGGAATGTCCTCTGACCTCAGGAAGGATTAATTCCACCAAGGCAGAGATGCTTTTTTATTCTCTCCAAATTCCAGTTTGGGGCAGCGATAATGAACTCACTACATAACTACACAGTCAATTTAATTAAAAATACATTTTTCTAATTGACTTTTCTAACTTTTTTTTCCCTTCCCGTCTTCTGAAATGACAAATAAAACAGTTTAATCCTTTTTTTTTTTTTTTTTTTAAGATTTGGAACGTCATTACAAATGTCTCAACTTGCTATCTTCCAGACTAAACACATTCATTTGTCTTTGTGACATGATTTATAGACTTTTCAATTCCTGGTCACCATCTTCTTAATGTACTGTAATTATGTTCATCTGGTGTAATAAAATAGTGTGGACCTTTCTGACGATGTGATTACATGGAGAAATATATCAAGTTTATGAACAGGAAGTGTAATATTATTATAAAAACATCAAACTCACCCACATTCAAATCAAATTTCAGTAAAATTATTATTCAATATGTGATCATAAAATTGAGATGGAGGAATAAATAGTCAAGAAAAACTGACATTTTAAAGGAAGAGCAAATGATGGTGTCCAGATACCACCAAATTCTCATAATTAAAACAATTACTATGGTTCAGAAATATAGAAAGAGTTAAATTGTATGTATGTATAATATTATATGCCTATTTATCTATATTAATATGAAAAAAGGTATTTCAAATCAGTTGCAAAAGGAAATATTCCTTTCTAAATAGTGTTAAAATATTGACTATTTGAAAAGTAAATAGAATTTGATTTGGAATTCATCCTACTCAAATAAATAAATTTCACTACATAAAAACGTAAATATAAAAAGGAAACCATCCCAAGACAGTATAATTATATCAGTTCAGTCCTTTAGTTTGCATCTTTAATCTTTTGTCTTTTCAAGTTTTCATGGACTTTGTTACCGCAGTTAAGGTCTTCTTTTTTGCTAGATTGTCACTGTCACTATAAAAATATAAAAATATATTTGTAAATATATTTATTTTTAAAAATAAAAAATATATAAATATAAAAAATATATATAAATATATAAAAATATAACTCCTGTCATATATTTAATGTCTTCCCTTAAGCCCTCAGTTCCTCCATTACCTTCTGTTTAGTTTCTCCCAGTTAAAAGCATAACATCTTTAAAACTTTCTGTATCCCTGCCTCCAATTCCACAGCACCCACTTTCTCTTCAACTCCTTTGACTGTATATTTTATTCCATTTGCTGCTTTGAAATTGTTTTCTAGATGGGGGTCATCATGGCGGATCGTGTGCCAAGAACGTTGGTCATGACTCTGCCCTCACTGTAACCAGCATCTCAGCAGCCACTGGCACGGTTCACCATTCTCCTGTTGATCACTCCCTTCCCCACTTTTCCACGACACACACTCACCTAGCTTTCCTCCTGATATTTTGACTGCCTTGACCTCCTTCCTCAGAACTTTAAATTTGGTATCTCCCACGACTTTATTCTTCCTTCTTTTATTTCTTTATAAGCATACTCTTTCTAGGTGATTGTCAGTCTCATGGTTTTAAATATCCCATTGACACCAGGTCCCTTGATTTCAATCTTGTCTCTTAGGCATCTTCATCTTAACAATGTCTCTCTGTTCTGAAGGGGAAAAGCCACAAAGGGGCCCGCAAGACCTCCCAGGCAGGGCCACTGCCTTCCTGCTTTTGCGCTTCTGTAAAACCAGGCTTGCTTCTAGGAAAACGAAACTGACCCCTAAAATTCCATTGGTTCCAGATGGCTCACTCCTGATTGGCCCATTTGTAATACCTCATTTGCATAAAGCTCACTCCTGATTGGTCCATTTCTGAAAAGCTCATTTTTTATTGGTCCACTTTGTTACACCTTATTTGCATACGATACAAAGTTAATCGAATCCTAAAACCTTATTAAAGCCTGTGTAAACATACAGACGGGGTCCAGAGCTTGGAATGCTAACTCCTGTGGGCCCGCTGGGGTGATAAACCTGAGTTCTCCAACCCTCCGAGTGTCGCTTGGTCTCTCGACAGGATTCAGGTTGCTGTCACAGTTTCATTCTGCAAACACGCTTCTCTCAGTGTTTCTTATCTGTATCCTGCAATCCCTCATCCATTATTAAGTCATGCTCTCAATTTAATAATCTCTCAGGGTTATTGTTTTCTTCTCATAGTATACCTAAATATGACAATAAGCCTATTTACTATTCTAGATAAAACAGTCCTTAAGCCTAGCTCACCTTCCAAGCTCTACAACTAAAACCTAGACTCAGCCACCATCCATCGAGAACTCTGAGATGAGGAACGGAGACGTCTCTGATGGGCAAGTTCACGTAGCATCGTTTCTGAAAACACTGATGCTGAAACCAGATGCCTGGATTCAAAACCAGACTTTGCGAATCACTAAGTGTGTTAGGTGACGAGCATTCACATTCTACTTCTTTGTGCCTGTCTCTCTGTGTGTCTATTGCTTCAACCATTAATCTGAGGGTAGTGATAATGCCTAACTCATTAGGTAATTTGAAGTATTACATGTATATATATATACACACACACACATACATACACATTCTAATACATTTATGTAAGTATATACATTTGCATATATTTGTATATAAAGTTTATCGAACATATACACACACTACATGATTTTGTGCTATACAAAGGGGAATTCTGTAAATGTCACTACTTCAAAATTAGCATTCCTATATCATAACCCAGTTAAAACAAATCAAGAATAATAGTTATAGAATATGGATATTAGTTAATCGATAATAGTTAAAATAAGGATACAGAATTTAAGAGAGGGTCACATTGGAGCAAAAGAAACAGAAATTCAAATTCAGATTCTGATGTATAAGAGAGATGACTGATTTATAAAAATGAGGTAAGGAATCCATTGGCCATCTGGACTTAAGGAGAATGAGCAAAGGAAAAAAAAAAAAACCTTAAAAAGAGACATTTGTTTCTTTCTCAGAACAGCAATGAAAATAGATGGTCTCTTAAATAAATAAATGACACTGGATCAATTGGATATTTATATTGAAAAGAATATCTTAATTACTTACCCACAAGACACACAAAAATCAATTCCGGATGGATTGTAAATCTAAATAAAATAAAAGATCACTTTTGGAAGATAATGTAAGGGAATATATTAATGCCAGTGAAGGAGATAAAAGATTTCTAGACCTGGTTGCAAAAATACTAACCATGAAAGAAAATAATTATATTTATTAAGAAATTATATTCATAAAAATCATAAAATTAAGCAAGCCACAGAGAGAAGTGGGAGTGAATATTCACATATATGAAGCCAACAAAGAGCTCATAACCATAATATATAAAGAACACAAATAAACCAGTAAAAGAGAAAGACAAACCAATAAAAGTGGAAAGAAATACTTTAAAAAGGCACTTGGCAAAAGAGGATACTTAAATTGACAATAAATACGAGGAAAAGGTGCTCAAAATTATGAGACACCAAGGGAATGCAATTATAATGTAACGTGCAATCCGTGTGCATCTTCCAGAGAGAATAAAATGAGAGAGGCAGAAAATATAAAGTGTTTGGTAAAAGTGGTGACATCTGTTAATGCTGAATATATGCTTTTCTACGACCCAGTACTTCCACTCAGCATATACACAAAAACCCACGGGAAAGGATTTTCACAACGGCTTTATTTGCATCAGTCAAACACTGGAAGAAGAAATAATGCCTATTTTTAGTCTTTTGAGGAATCTCCATACTGTTTTCCACACTGGCTGCACCAAACTGCATTCCCACCAGCAGTGTAGGAGGGTTCCCTTTTCTCCACAGCCTCTCCAGAATTTATCCTTTGTGGACTTTTGAATAAAAATAGAGTTACCATATGATCCAACCATCCCACTCCTGGGCATATATCTGGAGGAAACTCTAATGTGAAAAAGACACCTGCACCCCAATGTTCACAGCAGCACTGTTTACAACAGTCAAGACATGGAAACAGCCTAAATGTCCATTGACAGATGACTGGATAAAGAAGCTGCAGTCTATTTATACAATGGAATACTACTCAGCCGTAAAAAAGAATATAATAATGCCATTTGCAGCAACATGGGTGGACCTGGAGATCATAATTCTAAGTGAAGTAAACCAGAAAGAGAAAAAATAATGCCATATGAGATCACTTATATGTGGAATCTAAAAAAAAAAAAAAGACAAATGAACTTATATATAAAACAGAAACAGACTCACAGACATAGAATACAGACTTGTGGTTGCCGGGGGGAGGGAGGTGGGAAGGGATAAACTGGGAGTTCGAAATTTGCAGATACTGACTGGTATATATAAAATAGATAAACAAGTTCATACTGTAGAGCACAGGGAACTATATTCAATATCTTGTAGTAGCTCACGGTGAAAAAGAATATGAAAATGAATATATGTATGTTCCTGTATGACTGAAGCATTGACACAACATTGTAAACTGACTATAACTCAATTGGAAAAACAAAAGGATAATGCCTATAAATTCATAGAATAGGTAAATGAAAGGCATGCTTTTTACACAAGCAAATAAAAAAGATGTAAATACACACAGGGTCAATGTCTCAATCTTAAAAAAATGAAGGAAAAATCCAAATCAAAGAGTTCACGTAGATATAACTCCAAACTTCTATAACTTACAAACGCAGATCACAAAAACCAAAGACAGACGGTTACGCTCGGAAAGACAAGTGATCATTAACTCCAGAGGGACCTTTGGGTGTTGGTAACATGCTATTTCTTCTGGGGTGAGTTGTACACATGAGATTTTCTTGGGCTGCACACTTGATAATACACACAAACAGAACAAAATGCATTTCAAAAATAAAGTGAATGATAAATGAGCAACTGAAGACAGTACGGGTGGATGGAGGACTTCTGAATGTTTGGCTGAGAATGTAAGTAAAGAAATGAAATTGTGTCAGCTGCAGAGGGGGAACTTTCCAGAGATCAGCCATTGAAAGAAGAAAGAACATTTTATGAGTTGACAGAAGGAGAGAATGCATACAACTTATATAAATTAATATAAAATGTTGCCTCCTGAGAGAGGTTTTTAATTCAAAATATTTTATCATGTAAAAAGGCTTTGGTGTAAATGAACACTGCCTTGAAACTCATCTAAACAAAATTATTCCTTGAGGTTTATGTGTGTGTTTTTTTAACCTGATTTCACACAATGGACATGGTTCCAACATGCAGTGCAGTGGCAAAAAAAAAAAAAAAAATTAGCATAGAATAGAGGAAGGTAGAAAATTCAGTTACATAAATCTCTGACTTCCAAAGAATAAAATTAAACAACTCCTATTATAAACAATGAACATTAAAACTAAATAAAATAAAATGCGGTGGCCTTCAAGAAGAGTATAAAACTGACCCATTCAGCTAAATGAATTATTTATTCATTTATGGCATTCTTCAGTTAGTATGTTTCCATTTGTTTGTTTTTCCATTTTATGCACAGAGTAATCTGTGGAACACTGGAGTTTTCTTTAAAGATATTCTGACCCTCACTTATTTCCAGAATTCTCACCCCATTTTTTCTAAATTTCAACTGGAAACAATTATGATTTCCTTTGATTTACTTAACCCACCTGTCAGTTACCTAATTCAATGGGTAGATGATTTTGTCCTTCTGTCTTCCATGACAGATCAACTCCCTTCTGACCATTCTAGAAATTTCTTTATTATTGCAAACCATTGTGTCATCCTGTCATCTGTATTCACCATTTTTCTGCCAAATTCCATTTTTTTTTTATCTTAAGTTCACCCTGAAAAACCTAAGATGTCGGTCAACTGGACTTGCAGGCTGGAAGGCATATCTAAGTTTTGCCAAGTTTGATTATAAATATTGTCTTAACACTATTGTCAGAATTTCCTAATGCAAGTCTTGGGTGCCTTCTTGATAAATTAGAATTCTTTCTTCCTAATTAATCTCTATCTACAGAACAGACTAATGCTATTCATACTTTGAAAAAAAAATTCTTTACAATGCTTTCTTTGTGAATTATAATTTGAGCAAAGCCTTTTTCTTTTCTTTTCTTTCTTTC